>NC_137801.1:36329825-36379825 GCF_963383645.1 Muscardinus avellanarius
CCAGAATTCAGAATCAACCTCTGCTCTCGGAGGTGGCTGCTACAGGGCTGAGGCTTTTGCCCTCCTTCCCACCCACGCTGGCTCCAAGATCTCACCAGTCCCAGTTTCATGCACCAACTGTGCAGGGGTAACTCCCAGATCGGCATCTGTAGTCTAGCCTCTCCTGCTGAGCTCCAGGGCTCAGATCCACTGCCTATCAGCAGGGTCCACTTAACACCTCCAAGTAGATGGCTTTGGGCACCTAAAATATTAACGTCCATCTGTTTTGCCCCCACATTCAGTCCTTGAGTAAGAGCTGTTGGCTCTACTTTAAAAATAAATTTTGAAGCCAGGCGTGGTGGCGCACGCTTTTAATCCCAGCATTCTGGAGGCTGAGACTGGAGGATCACAGTTCTTGGACAGCCTCAGCTACTTAATAAGGCCCTTCGCAAAGACCCTTTTTCAAAATAAAGAATAAGATATAGGGCAGGGGATGTAGCCTAGAGGGAGAATCCCCCTGGGTTCTATCCCCAGACCTGCAAATATATATATATATATATATATATATATATATATATATATATATATTGTGTGTGTGTGTGTGTTAAAATATAAATGTGTGTGTGTTAAAAATAAGAGCCAAGCATTGTGGCACACGCTTGTAATCTCAGCATTTGGAAGGTTCAGACAGGAGGATCATGGTTTCTGTATATATATATATGGAGAGAGAGAGAGAGAGAGAGAGAGAGAGAGAGAGAGAGAGAGAGAGAGAAGAGAGAGAGAAAGAGAGAAAGCCGGGCATGGTGGCACTTGCTTGTAATCCCAGCATTTGGAAGGCTGAGACAGAAGGATGGTGGTTTGCAGACAGGCTCAGCTACTTAGTGAGGCTCTCTGCAACTCAGTGAGACCCTGTTTAAAAAAAAAAAAATAGAGCTGATAGTGTAGCTTGGAGGCAGAATGCCCCTGGATTTCATCTCCAGTACCACACAAACATATATATAGATATATATTATAGTCAGATGTGGTGTTGCACAAATATATCTTAGTTTGTGAGAGGCTGAAACAAAGAATCACAGGTTCAAGATCAGCCTTGCAATATAGCAAAGCCCTTAGCAACATAGTGAGGCTCTCTGCAATTTAGTGAGACGCTGTACAAAATAAAAAATAAAATATAGCTGGGTGTGGTGGTACATGCTTTGTAATCCCAGGATTTAGGAGTTTGAAATAGGAGGATCACAGGTTCAAGGACAGCCTCAGGAAGTAGTGAGATGCTTATCAACCTAGCAAGACCCAATTTCAAAATAAAAATAAAATAGTGCTTGGGATGTAGCTCAGAGGTAGAATTCCCCTGTGTTCAATCCCCACTAGCAAAAAATAAATTTAAAAAATAGGGCTAGGGATATAGCTCACAGGCAGAACTTCCCTGTGTTCAATCCCTAGTACTGCAAAAATAAATAAAAGGCCAGGCATGGTGGTGCACACCTGTAATCCCAGTACTTGGGAGGTTGAGATAGGAAGATTGCAGGTTCAAGGCTAGCCTAAGTAACTTAGTGAGACCCTATATCAAACTAAAAAACAAAATAGCTGGGTGTGGTGGCACATGCTTGTAATCCCGCATTTGGGAGGCTGAGAAAGGAGGATTGTGGTTCTCAGGCAGCCTCAGCTACTTTGTGAGGTCCTCTCCAACTCAGTGAGACCCTGTTTCAAAATAAATAATAAAAAATCAGGCTGGGGGTATAGCTCAGAGAGGTAAAATGCCCTTAGGTTCCATCCCTAGTACCAAAAACAAACAAACAAATAAATAAATATTTAAAAAATAGGGCTGAGGATTTAGCTGGGAGGTAGAATGCTTCTGGGTTCAATCCCCAGTACCAAAAATAAAAATAAATAAGTAACCGGGTGTGGTAGCACACACTTGTAATCCCTGTGCTTGGGAGGCAGAGACAGGAGGATCGCACAGGTTCAAAGCCAGCCTCAGCTACTTAGTGAGACCCTGTTTCCAAATAAAATATAAAATAGGAGCCAGGCGTGGTGGCGCATGCTTGTAATCCCCTGGGTTCCATCCCAGACCCGCCAAAAAAAAAAAAAAATAACAATAATTAAAAACAAAGTTAACCGGGCGTGGTGGCGCACACTTGTAATCCCTGTGCTTGGGAGGCAGAGACAGGAGGATCGCACAGCTTCAAAGCCAGCCTCAGCTACTTAGTGAGGCTTTCAGCAACTTAGTGAGACCCTGTTTCCAAATAAAATATAAAAAATATATAATATAAAATATATATATATAATATAAAATAAAATAAAAAGATATATAATATAAAATAGGTCTGGGAGTAGAGCCTGGAGGTAGAAAGCCTCTGGGTTCCATCCCCAGTACCATTAAATAAATAAATAAATAAATAAATAAATAAAGTATACTTGAGCATGATGACAAATGTTTGTAATTCCAGTACTTGGGAGACTGGAAGATCAGAGATTCGTGACCAGTCTCAGTTACTTAGTGAGGCCCTCTGCTAGTGAGACCCTGCCTCAAAATAAAGAATAAAAAATAAGATCTGGGCGTGGTAGTGCACGCTTATAATCCCAGCATTGGGAGGTTGAGACAGGAGGATCATGGTTCGCGGATACTCTCAACTACTACTTAGTGAGGCCCTTTGCAATTTGGTGAGACCTTGTTTCAAAATAAAGAATAAAAAATAGGGCTGAGGTGTAGCCTGGTACAGAAAAAAAAATTAGGCTGGGAGTGTAGCTCAGTGGTAGAATGCCCCTGAGTTCGAGTTCCAATACTGCAAAAAAAGTATGTGTGTATGTGTGTGTGTGTTGTTACGGATTGGGAGAATATGATTGTGGGGAAACTGTTCCCCGGGAACCTCTGCGAGGGTCCCGGACACACTTTCCCCCAACCCATAACAAAACCCAAAACGACCAAAAACAGAAAAACCGCGGGTTCTTGTCCTAAGCTAAGAATAAATATGCATAGCTTGGACAGTTGCTGAAGATTTAAAAAAGTTTATTAAAAAGATAGAAATACAGAAAATAGAAATACAGAAAATAGTTACGGCCCCATGCCAGAATGGCATGGGGGAGGAGGGTGGCCCAGGCCAACCCACCACTCACCAGTTACAGCACATGGACCAGACTTTTTATACCCATGACCTCCATCTTGTTTACGTGATTCTGACGTAGTGAAGGTCTCTGTAAGGTCCCTCCCCTTAACCCTGTAAGGTACCTCCCCTAGCAAGGTGTGGCCAGGTGTCTCCTTTCATGAAGGCTGACCCCTCCTACCATCTTAGCTAGCTTATCTAATCATGTAGACCTGTCTTTAGAGAAAGGCCTAGTTCTCCTCTCCTACTGACTTGCTAATTACTTTTAGCTAAGTCAATCTAAGTTTCAATAGCTGTTTGCTTCCTGACCAAAGCCAAGCCTTTCTCTCTCCAGGTCAGCCGCCATTTTGACACAATTATTTTTGAAATATATTAATAATCAGAACTTTCTCAAATCTTCCTAGTCCATTCCCAATACTAGTACATGTGTGTATATGTTATTAATATGTGTGTATATATGTATACATACATAAATATTGTGGAAGTTGGACATGGTGGTACACCCCTGTAATCCCAGCCACTTGGAAGGCTGAGGCAGGAGGATCTCAATTATGAGGCCAGTCTTTCACAACTTAGTGAGACCATTTCAAAATAAAATAAAATGGACTAGAATGTTGTAGCTCAGTAGTAGAGTGTTTGTCTAACAAATGTAAACCTGGATTCAATCTGCAGTACTTGAATAAAGATTAAAAAACAAGCCAGGCAGGGTGGCAAACGCTTGTAATCCCAGCATTCAGAAGGCTGAGACCGGAGGATCGCGGTTCGCGGACAGCCTGAGCTACTTAGTGAGGTCCTTTGCAACTCAGTGAGACCTGGTTTCCAAATAAATAATAAAAAAAATAGGGTCGGGGGTGTAGCTTGGAGGTTGAATGCCCCTGGATTCCATCACAGACCCGCCAAAAAAAAAAAAATAAATAAATAATAATAATAAGTAAAAACAAAGTTAACCAGGCGTGGTGGTGCACGCTTGTAATCCCAGCATTAGGGAGGCTGAGACAGGAGGATCGCACAGGTTCAAAGCCGGCCTCAGCTACTTAGTGAGGCTCTCAGCAACTTAGTGAGACCCTGTTTCCAAATAAAGTATAAAATAGGTCTGGGAGTATAGCCCGGAGGTAGAAACCCCTGGGTTCCACCCCCAGCAGCACACACACAAAAAATTGGAATGCTTCCTCTATCTCTTAGCTGAGCTAGAGCATCTAGATTTTCTCCTTTTCTTTCTTCCTCTCTTCCTTCTTTCTTTCTTTCTTTCTTTCTTTCTTTCTTTCTTTCTTTCTGGTGTTAGGGATTGAACCCTATCTCTGAGCCTTATTTTATTTTGAAAGTCTCACTCCTTGCTGGGGCTGTCCTTGAACCTTTGACCTTCCAGTCTCAGCTTCCCAAGTACTGAGATTACAAGCATCCAGGCTCTATTTTAGTTTTTATTGGAAACAAGATCTCACTAAGTTGCAGACGGTGACTTCAAACCTGAGCTCCTCCTGTCTCAGCCTCTCTAATACTGGAATTACAAGTGTAGGCCACCAAGTTAGGTATCTTTCCTTCTTTCTTTCTTTCTTTCTTTCTTTCTTTCTTTCTTTCTTTCTTTCTTTTTTTTTTTTTTTTTTGCAGGTCTGAGGATGGAACCCAGGGGCATTTGACCTCCGGGCTACACCCCCTGCCCTATTTTTTATTCTTTATTATTTTGAAACCGGGTCTCACTGAGTTGCAGAGGGCCTCACTAAGTAGCTGAGGCTGTCCGCGAACCACGATCCTCCAGGTCTCAGCCTCCCGAATGCTGGGATTACAAGCGTGCGCCACCACGCCCGGCTTCTTTTTTTTTTTTTTTTTTTTTTTGAAGATTTAGAGAAGTTTATTAGAAAGATAGAAATACAGAAAATAGAAATACAGCTCCATACCAGACTGGCATGGAGGGGTGACTCGAAATGAATACACCTTTTTTTTTTTTTCTTTTTTTGGTGGTACTGGGGTTTCTGGAAGCCCTTCTACCTCCGGGCTACACTCCCAGACCAATTTTTACATTTTTATTTGGAAACAGGGTCTCCTAAACCAGCACGCGCGGCTGGCTTCGAACCTGCGCAATCCTCCTGTCTCTGCCTCCCAAGTGCGGGGATTACAAGCGTGCGCCACCACGCCTGGCTTGCTTTCTTCTTTCTTTCTTTTGTGGTACTAGGGGTTGAATCCAGGAGCATTCTGCCTCCAAGTTATACCCTCAGCCCCTTTTATTTTGAAACAGGGTCTCTATAAATTGTTGGGGCTGGCTTCTCCAGACCTGCAGTCCTCCTGTCTCAGCCTCTCAATACTGGGATTTTCAGGTGTGTGCTGTACCAGTACTGGGAATGGCTTAGGAAGATTTGAGAAAGCTCTGATTATTAATAGATATATTTCAGAAATAATTGTGTCAAAATGGCTCAGACCTGGAGAGAGAAAGGCTTGGCTTTAGTCAGGAAGCAAACAGCTGTTGAAACTTAGATCGACTTAGCTAAAAGTAATAGGAGAGGGGAACTAGGCCTTTCTCTGTCTAAAGACAGATCTACATGATTAGATAAGCCAGCTAGGATGGGAGGAGGGGTCAACCTTCATGGAAGGAGATACCTTGCCACACCTTGCTGGGGGAGGTACCTTACAGGGTAAGGGGAGGTACCTTACAGGGACGTTCACTACGTCAGAATTATGTAAACAAGATGGAGATTATGGGTATAAAAAAATCTGGTCCACGTGCTGTATCTTAGGGTGGTAAATTGGCTTGGACCCCCCCCCCCATGTCATTTTGGCCTGGGGCTGTAACTGTCTTCTGTATTTCTATCTTTTTAATAAACTTCTTTAAATCTTCAGCAAGTGTCTGAGCTATGTATACTTATCCATAGCTCAGGCAAGAACCCACGGTTTTTCTGTTTTGGGTTGTTTTGGTTTTTTTGTGTTTTGAGGGAAATTGTGTCTGGAACCCTAACAGGGGTCCCCGGGGCCAGTTTCCCCAAAACCATAACATTCCCAACCATAACATATTTCACCATAACATGTGCCACCATGCCCAGCTCTGAGTCTTTTCTTCAGTCTTTTAGGAGGACTCTTGTCATTGGATTTAGGACCCACCCTAATCCATGATGATCTCGTTTTGAGAGCCTTATGTCTGTAAACACACTTAATAAAACCATTTCACAGTTTCCTGACATGGTATAATTTGCGGGCAGAGCACCATTTGGCCCAATGGACCACTTTAGACGGAAGAGGGTAAGGAGGGAATCACTCAGATTGTTTTTCAGGTCTTGTTCCTTTCCTTCTGTTCTCTGTACCCTTCCTCCCCCATCACACTGCCTTCAGGGCTAGGAGGAGGGATGGCAGTTTGAGGTGGACTCTGCTTGCTGGGGCTCTCCCTGCAGGCCCCAGTGGGACGGGTCAGCCCTGGACACTTCCCTTTTGCTGCACCATCTTCCTGGGTGGGGGGTGCTGTGGAAGGCTCGGCCCCGGCCCAGGCTGTTGGCACATTTAGACCTGGTCTGAGATCCCTAGGATCCAACCTGTTAAACCTGTTCTACTCAAACCCAAGGACTCCAGGAACCTGCTTATTCCCCTGGGGACAGGGTGTGGCTGTCTCTTTAGTCCAGACGGGCTGAGCTGAAGGTTGATGGTGACCCAGAAGAGGGTGTTTTCAGCTCAGATCTCTCTCCTCAGATCAGACCCAGGCCTGTTTATCCAACTGCTACCTAAAGCGTCACCTTTAATCATCTACCTGACTTTTTCCAGAGGCACCAGGAACACGACCTGTCTATACAAGACATGGTCACTGCCCAGCTCCGCAGCCCGCCCTCCTCTGTTCTCACTGACCTCTAGTTTGGTCCCTCTGCCTGTCACAAACAGGCCGTGGCACCACGCCGTCACTCCTGCCCGCCAAAGTTGCCAGGTCCCATATCTCCTCCCTCTTCTTTTTCTTTTGGTGCTGGGCATTGAACCCAGGGGCGTTCTACTTGGAGCTACACCTATTTATTTATTTGTTTGTTTGTTTGTTTGTTTATTACTGAAGGTTGAACCCATATGTATTCTACCTCAGAACTACACCCTAGCCTTGTTTTTATTTTTATTTATTCCATTTTTTTCTGGTACTGGGGATTGAGCGTGGGACATTCTACCTCTGAGCTGTACCCCCCAGTACTTATTTTTTGTTTTGAAACAGAGTCTCACTAGCTCACTATTTGCAGAGGCTGTCCTTGAACCTGTAATCCTCCTGTCTCAGCCTCCAAATTACTGAGATTACAAGTTTGTGCTACTACTCTTGGCTTTAGTGTGTGTGTGTGTGTGTGTGTGTGTGTGTGTGTGTGTGTGCGTGTGTTTATTTTTGTGCTATTGGGGATTCAACCCAGAGGCATTCTACTTTTGAGCTACATACACCTTTAGCCCTTCTTTTGTTATTTATTTATTTATTTATTTATTTATTTATTTTGGTGGTACTGGGGGTGGAACCCAGAGGCTTTCTACCTCCGGGCTATCCTCCCAGACCTATTTTATATTTTATTTGGAAACAGGGTCTCATTAAGTTGCTGAGAGCCTCACTGAGTAGCTGAGGCTGGCTTCGAACCTGTGCGATCCTCCTGTCTCAGCCTCCCAAGCGCGGGGATTATTAGTGTGCGCCACCATGCCCGGCTTACTTTTGTTTTTTATTTGGAAACTGGGTCTTACTAAATTGCTGAGCCTGGCCTCAAACCCGAGATCTTCTATCACAGCCTCCCAAGTTTTGGGATTACAGATATGTGCCACCATGCCCAGCTATTTTCTTTCTTTCTTTTTTTTTTAATTGAAACAGGGTCCGGGCATATTGATGAGTACACTACTTGCTGAGGCTGTCCTTGAACTTGTCATCCTTCAGTCTTGGCCTCCTAAGTACTGGAATTATAGGCATGGGCTACCAAGCCTGGTTTACTTTTTTTTATTTTATTTTTTTTGCGGGTCTGGGAATGGAACCCAGGGGCATTTGACCTCCGACCTACACCCCCCTGCCCTATTTTTTATTCTTTATTTTGAAACCGAGTATCACTGATTTGCAAAGGGCCTCACTAAGTAGCTGAGGCTGTCTGCAAACCACGATCCTCCGGTCTCAGTCTCCCAAATGCTGGGATTACAAGCGTGCGCCACCACGCCCGGCTCTGGTTTACTTTTTACTTTTTACTTTTTTTGTGCTTTTATTGTTGTATTATAGTCTCAATGGCATACATGCACAGGGCAATTGGTGCCCCCCATTGCTTCACCATTCCCCCCAGTACAGAGTACCCAGATTGGCATTGGTGTATATTCACGTGTATACACATAGTCTATGGTGTATTTCCACTGATGCACCTCAGCCTTCCTCCTCCCCTCCCCTTATCTCTCTTCCCTGGCTCCACTAAAGTTTTTCCTCTATTATCTGGAATCTCTTGTATCCCAATTACTCCCTATCCTGCACATATTAAAGAAAACATATGCATATCTTTCCAAAGAGGTTGAAACCAGAGAACTATAGTAATATATGCGTAGCCAAGTTCATAGCAACACAATTCACAACAGTCCGATTATGGAACCAACCGAGGTGTCCATCAACAGATGAATGGATGGTAAAACTATGGGAAATACACACAGTAGAATTCTACTCAGCAATAAAGAATAAAATTACATCATTTGCAAGAACATGGAAGGACCTGGAGAACATTAAGTGAGATTATTTTTTTTTTATTTTGAAACAGTCTTGGTAAATTGCTGAAGCTGGCCTGGAACTTGTGATCCTCCTGTCCTCAGTCTCCCAAGTACTGAGGTTATAGAAGTGTCCCGCCACACCTGGCAGCTCCTTCCTCTGAAATCCCAATCTCATCTACTCCCCTCACGGTGCACTGCCTCCGCCTAGGCCAGGCCACAGCTCCTAGCCCATCTCCCGGCCTGGACTCCGCACCTTCTCTGATTCATTCTCTGTGCTGGAGCCTGACTCACCCTTGCAAACCTCTGTAATTTCTCTTCCACACTTTCATTGCTCCTTAGGATATTTTTCTTTTTCTTTTCTTTTCTTTTTCTTTCTTTTTTTTTGGTGGTACTGGGGGTGGAACCCAGAGGCTTTCTACCTCCAGGCTACACTCCCAGACCTTTTTTATATTTTATTTGGAAACAGGGTCTCACTAAGTTGCTGAGAGCCTCACTAAGTAGCTGAGGCTGGCTTTGAACCTGTGCGATCCTCCTGTCTCAGCCTCCCAAGCGCGGGGATTACAAGCGTGCGCCACCACGCCCGGCTTAGGATATTTTTCTTGACCCCACATCTTAAACTGCCCAGCCATCTTTCTTATAAGTCCATAATAGACAAAAAAGGGTGAGGTTGGGGTGGGGAACACGAGGTCAATCAGAATTAGGCTAACTGGCTAGGGGCTCATTCCTGTCCCCATAGTGACTTTCAGTCTTCTCTAGTATGTGGAGGCAATGTTGTCACTTAAGAAGAAACTCCTTGAGGGCAGGAGGGAACTGTGATCCTGGAACATCCAAAGCCAGGCCCTCCTGCGGCTTGTCCTGGGCTTCACGTCTTCAGCACTGGAGACCCGGGAGGAGCTGCGGGACTGGAGGGGTGGAAGCTTACCCTCTGCTCACCTTTCCCTCAGGGCTCTGCTGCTTTGAGGCCTGTTGTCACACGCCTTCCTTTCTCCTGGGACTGTCCACCCTTAAATCCCTAGAATATCTGAGGCAGGCTGGCCTTTTCCAAAAGACTTTTACTGAAAAACAAAATAAGCTAGTGAAAGGGGGGGGGGAAAGGAGATAAATAAATCATAGAAAATACAAACCACAAGATGCAGTCCCTTATTCAAAGTCCAGCTTCAGATTAATTAAATTCTAGTCCCCAGGTTCCCTCCAGATGTGGCTAGCACCCTCTTATCTATTTATTTTCATGTGTGTGGTATTAGAGATTGAATTCAAGAACACTCTACTACTAAGCTACATCCTAAGCCCTTTTTTATTATTTTGAAATAGGATTTCACTAAATTGCAGAGGCTAGCCTCATACCTATGATCCTCGTGTCTCAGCTTCCCAAGTAGTGGGATTACAGGCATGAACCACCTCACAGGGTTTCTTTCTTTCTTTCTTTCTTTCTTTCTTTCTTTCTTTCTTTCTTTCTTCCTTCCTTCCTTCCTTCCCTCCCTCCCTCCCTCCCTCCCTCCCTCCCTCCCTCCCTCCTCTTCTTTCTTTCTTTCTTTCTTTCTTTCTTTCTTTCTTTTTGTTGTGTATGTGTGTGGTACTGGCGATTGAACCCAGGAGTATTCTAACTCTGAGCTGCCTTCTCCCACCGCCCTATTTTATTTTTATTTGGAAATAGGGTCTTGCTACATTGATGAGTAGCGTCTCACTACTTGCTGCGGTTGTCCTTAAACCTGTAGATCCTCCTGTCTGTCTTAGCCTCCCAAGTACTAGGATTACAGGACAGCACCACCACACCACCTGGTTTTCTGCATGCTTCTTGAATCACAATAGCCCTGCAGGGAAATTCTACCCATAGCACTGGATTTGCCCTGAAATTCTTTCTCTCTCTCTCTCTCTCTCTCTCTCTCTCTCTCTCTCTCTCTCTCCTGGCCCTTTATATTTTTTATTTTGAAACAGGGTTTTCACTAAGTTACTGAGGCAGCCTTGAACATGAGATCCTTCTGTCTCAGAGGAAGGAGGATCCTGTTTCAAAACAAAGAATAAGCTGGGCACGTGGCACACACCAGTAATCCTAGTACTCAATAGGCTGAGACAGAGGATCCAGGCCCTCGGCAATTTAGTGAGACCCTATTTCAAAATAAAAATTAATATAAGGGATGTAGCTTAGAGATAGAATGACCCTGGGTTCCATCTCCAGTGCCCCCCAACACAGACACACACACACGCACGTGCGCGCGTGCGCGCGCACACACACACACACACACACACACACACACACACACGAGTGATGGATGGGGGTCACCCAGGGGTAGAATGCCCTGGATTTTTTTTTTTTTTCTTTTTTTTGTAGGTCTGAGGATGGAACCCAGGGGCATTCGACTTCCAAGCTACACCCCCTGCCCTATTTTTTATTCTTATTTTGAAACAGGGTCTCACTGAGTTGCAGAGGGGATTACTAAGTAGCTGAGGCTGTCCACAAACTGCAACCCTCTGGTTTCAGCCTCCCGAATGCTGGGATTACAAGTGTGTGCCACTACTCCTGGCTCGAGCTTTATTTTCTTTTGCTTTGAAACAGGATTTCTGAGTTGCTGAGGGTTTCAAAAAGTAGCTGAGACTGGCTTCAAACCTGTGCGATCCTCCTGTCTGAGCCTCCCAAGTGCTGGATTACAAGTGTGCAGCACCACGCCCAGCTGAATTCCCTGGATTTAATAGCCAGTGCTAAAGGGGTGGGGGTGGGGTGGAGCTGGCAATGCAGAGCAGTGGTAGAGTGCCCCTGGGTTTATGACACATGACATGAAACCCTTGGGAATCTGAGGCTTTCTGGGGTTAAAATGAAAGCAGCAAACACCTGTTATTTGCATAGTGCTTTATGTTCTCTGGTTTACACAGCATTTTCAGATATCATCACAACTGATCCCTAGCACACCTGTGAAGTAAGTGAAACCAGTGTCCCCATTTTATAGATGAAGAAGCAGGTCACAAATTCAGAGTAATTCAGGCATTTGAGCATAGTGGCAC
Organism: Muscardinus avellanarius; assembly: GCF_963383645.1. Taxonomy (NCBI): domain Eukaryota; kingdom Metazoa; phylum Chordata; class Mammalia; order Rodentia; family Gliridae; genus Muscardinus; species Muscardinus avellanarius. Next base: position 36,341,558 of record NC_137801.1, read on the forward strand.
ACACTTGTAATCACAGTACCTGGTAGGCTAAGACAGGAGGATGGCAGGTTTGAGGACAGCCTCAGCAAGTAGTAAGACTCTTATCAGCCTAGTGAGACCATGTTTCCAAACAAAAAATAAAACAGGGCTGAGGTAGCCCGGAAGTAGAAATCCCCTGGGTTCCATCCCAGATCCTTAAAATAAATAAATAAAATATAATATAAAATAAAATAGGGGTCGAAAACTGGGTGTTGTGGTGCATGCTTTTAATCTCAGCATTTGGGAGGTTGAGACAGGAGGATGGCAGTTCACAGACAGCCTCAGCTACTATTTAGTGAGGCCCTTTGCAACTTAGTGAGACCCTTTTTCAAAATAAAAGAGTAAAAAAAATACGGCGACTGGGGGTGTGTCACTCGGAGGTAGAATGTCCCTGGGTTCCATCCCCATTACTGCAAAAAAAAAAAAAAAAAAAAAAAAAAAAAAAAAGGAGTTGAGATATAACTCTTAGAATGCCCTAGATTCAAGCTGGGCGTGGTGGTGCACGTTTGTAATCCCAGCTTTCGGGAGGCTGAGACTGGAGGATCATGGTTCACGGACAGCCTCAGCTACTCAGTGAGGCCCTCTGCAACTTAGTGAGACCCTGTTTCAAAATAAAGAACAAAAAATAGGGCAGGGGGTATAGCTTGGAGGTCAAATGCCCCTGGGTTCCAGACCCGCAAAAAAAAAAGAATGCCCCTAGATTCAATCCCTAGTAAAACACACACACACACACACACACACACACCACACCACACCACAAACAAACAGTGATTCAGGCAAAGATGTATTACTTTTTTTTATTGGTGGTATTCAGGAGTGTTCTACCTCTGGGCTACACTCCCAGCTTCTTTTAATTTTTAATTTGGAAACAGGATCTTATTAGTATGCGGAGGCTGGCTTCAAACCTCCAACTCTCCTGTCTCAGCCTCCCAAGTACAGGCATGTGCCACCATGTTCATCTGTTTTACTCTTTAATTATCATTATTATTTTACTTCAGCTATCCAGAGAACTATTTACTCCATCATAAGACAACCAAAACAATCTTTTCTTTTAGACCCAGCAGCACACAATGGTATCACCAGAAAATGTAAAGAACCACAACAGTGAGGACTATCTTCACGTTTATATACAATGATATCTGGGAGGAGTTTGTAATGGACTGGCTTCTTTAAAGAGAATTATCTGTAAGCTGGGCCTGGTGGCTCACGCTTGTAATCCCAGTACATGGGAGGCTAGACAGGATGGAGGTTTGAGGACAGCCTCAGCAAGTACTGAGACTTTCACCAACAAGTGAGACCCTGTTTCAAAAACAAATATAAAGTAGGGCTGGGGTTGAAGCTCAGAGGTAGAATGCCCCTGGGCTCAGTCCCCAGTAACACACCCACGCGGACACACACACACACACACACACACACACAGCTTTTGTGTTTATCTTGGAGACTGCAGTCATGATTTTTTTCTTTTTGTTTCTGTGAGGGCATGAGTGCCCTGAAAACAGGTTGTCTAGAGAATCAGCACTGGGAAAATAACTACTTAAAAGTTTAAGGCGAAACCAAGCAGAAGTGCCTGCGAGGCTGAGACGGGAGAATCGTGGTTCGCGCACAGCCTCAACTACTTAGTGAGGCCCTCTGCAACTTAGTGAGACCCTGTTTCAAAATAAAGAATAAAAAATCAGGCTGGGGGTGTAGCTCAGAGCTAGAGTGTCCGAGTTCAATCCCCAGCCCCCCCCCCACACACAAATAAAAGTAAAAAAAGTTTTAGGCACACAGCCAGCTAATGGACAATTTCCAAGAAGTTGATTGACAGTTTCTCCTTTGGGGGGGGGTGTTGGTGGTGATGAAGTCTTCTAAAGGCCTCTTCTCACCTAAGCACATGCTGTACTGGGGCCTGTCTAGTGGCAGGCCTCAGGGTGCTGGGGGGTTGGCTCTGTTCAGTCCAGGGGAGGATGAACCGTGCTCGACCTGCCAGTGCACTTGGGGTGCACTTGGCCGGGAGCCAGTCTTCCCAGCGCCCTCTGACTGTGGGGGCTGGCTGGGGTCTTCCAGGTGTCAGGGCCTGCGGCTGGCTGGAAGCCACCAGGCCACCTCACCACGAGGAAGGCCCCCTGCTGCCTGCACCTGGTGGCTACCAAGACTTTGCATGGAGACCTGCGCTCAGGTGCTTCAAGGCACACGTCCCGGGTCCCCGGTGCACGGACGCGGGGGCACCTGTCTCGGGTGGGCAGGTGGCCCGCGCCCGAGCCCGCGCTCGCGGCCGGCTCCGCGGCGAGCCGGCTGGGGGCGGCCCCGGCCCCCGCCCCTCCCCCTCCCCCGCGCGCCCGCCCCTCCCCCTCCCTCCCCCGCGGCGAGGCGGCGGCGGCGGCGGCGGCGGCCGAGGCGGCGGCGGCGGCGGCGGCGGCGGCGGCGGCGGGCGGGGCTCGGCTCGGGCTCCGCGGGCGGGCGGGCGGACATGGCGGCCAACATGTACCGGGTCGGAGGTAGGAAGGCTCGGCCCGGCCCGGCCCGTCGGGAGCGGGCTGCGGGAGCGGGCCGGCGGCGCACGCTCGGCCGGGGAGGGGCGCGGGCCTCGGCCGGGCTCCCCGCGGGCCGCCCGGGCCGGCCGCCAGCTCCCCGACCTGCCCGGGCCCGGCCGGCCTCTGCTGGGCGTGGGCTCCATCCCTCCCGGAGCCCGGGGAGCCGGCCCGTCGAGCCCCCGGCGCGGCGGCCTCCGAGCGGGCTCTGGGCGCCGGGCTGGGGGCGTGGGGCAGCCCCTCCTCCACGGACCCCAGAGCGGTGGGGGTGGGGGGCCTGCCCGGCACCGCTGGACAGGCCTGTTTGCGGGCCAGAGCCCGGCACCTTCCCTTCCTCGCCCCCTTCCTGCCTTGTCCGGCCCCCCAGAAAATGGGTCCTAGGGGAGCCGGGGAGCCGCAGGCAGAGGCGGGGAGCCGAGCGCAGCCTGGACGGTGGGTCTCGGCCGTCTACCTTCCCAGCCTTCTGCGGAAGAGAGAAATAAGGTCAAACAAACTTTCTCCCTGCTCACGACGCCCTCCTCCCTCTTTCCTGGTAAAATAATAATTCAGATAAGTGGCGTGCTTGTGTGAGAGGCTCGCTCTTCCTTCCCTGCTCATTAGCCGAGCTCCTGATGGATGGTGGTGGGGATGCCCTGGCTAAATGAGGCCACTTTGCAGAAGGGAGACGGGAAAGAGGCACTAAGGTAGACAGTAACAATGCAGTCCAGTCTTGTCAAATAAACACACAGTGGGAAGTTTCCTATGAGCCTATTAGATAAGATGAAAAGCCACTTAAAAATTTCTGGCCTGGTTGGAAGCCTGCAGTGACTTCTTTATAATAGCCTAAATGGATCTGGCTTAAATATGGTAAAATATGAAAAGACACCCCCAGAAGGCTCTGCCTGCCTCTCTGCAAGTATGTCCCCCTTTGGTTCATCTTGGAGTACAGCTTTAGAAAAGTTTGTCATCGCATTCCCTTTTACCTGCTCTGCCCAGCTGAGTATATATGTATGTATATATATATATATATATATATATATATATATATATATATATGATATTTTTTTTCAAAGCTGGTGATTGCAATGCAGGCTGCTGTTAAGGCTTTCCCTTGCTCTGAATTTGCCTTTGGTCAACAGTTTTGCATGAGCAGCACACTCCAGGGCAAGCTGGATTGGGGAGGAGAGATGTGGAAGTGGCATACACAAGATGCATGTAGCCAGCCCTCATCCTCAGGGATGAGGACATATGTCTTTTGGTTCATTAAGGAAATGACAGTGTAAGACAGAAGTCTGGAAGAACTTGCTAAAGCATTAAATGAAATAAAAATAAAGATATGTGAATAGTAGGCACTGGAGAGGATATGTTGGGTTGCAGTATGAGGAATGGATTAAGTGCTTACTAACTGGTATTGCCTAATATATAAGTCTTGGATTGCTAAATGTAAACTTTATGTTGAAAAGATTAAATTCTGTAACTTCTTTTAATTACAGATTATGTCTACTTTGAGAATTCCTCCAGCAACCCCTACCTAATCAGAAGAATAGAAGAACTTAACAAGGTATACACTGTGTGTTCCTGATTCTGATATTAAAACATTTTGTTGAGCCAGATGTGGTGGCACATGCCTGTAATCTTAGTTCTTGAGAGGCTCAGACAGGAAGATGGTAGGTTCAAAGCCAGCCTCGGCAACTGGTGAGGCCTTCTGTAACTTAGACCGTTTCAAAAATAAAGTAGAAATAGGAGTGTAGCTCGAAGGTGAAAACACCCCAGGTTCAGTCCTCAGCACCACCAAAATAGAAAAAACAACACCTGTGTTTTCCATTGAAGGGTAATTGGGTAAAATCATAAGAGGTGATTTTACTTCAGTCTCAGGCTCTCTGAAAGTGGAGATTTCAGATTAGAGATTTCGGTAGGATTCTGTTGGACGAGGTGGTATGTGCCTGAAATTCCTGGTACTCTGGAGGCTGAGGCAGGAATATTAAAACCTTGAGGCCAGTTTAGTGACACGCATTCTCAAAATAGAATACAAAAAGGGCTAGCTGGGCGTGATGGCGCACGCTTGTAATCCCAGCATTTGGGAGGCTGAGACCTGAGGAACGCGGTTCGCGGACAGCCTCAGCTACTTAGTGAGGCTCTCCACAACTTAGTGAGACCCTGTTTCAAAATAAAAAAAATAAAAAACAGGGCAGGGGGTGTAGCTCTGAAGTCAAATGCCCCTGGGTTTCATCCCCAGACCTGCAAAAAAACCCACAAAAAAACCCAAAAAGGGCTGTGCCAGGGCATAAAGGTGCATACCTGTTACCCTAGTACTTGAGAGGCTGAGACTGGAGAATTGCAGGTTCAAGGCAAGCCTCAGCAATTAAAAAAAAAAAAAAATATATATATATATATATTTTTTTTTTTTTTTTTGTGGTATTGGGGATGGAACCCAGGGAAGTCTACCTCCGAGCTACACCCCCAGCTCTTTTTTTTTTTTTCTTTATTTTGAAACAGGGTCTCACTGAGTTGCAAAAGAAGACCTCACTAAATAGTCGAGGCTGGCTGTGAACTGTGGTCCTCCTGTCTCAGCCTCTTGAATGATGGAATTACAAGCATGCACCACCACGCCTGGCTTTTTTTTTTCCCCCCCTTCTGGTCTGGGGATGGAACCCAGGGGCATTCAACCTCTGAGCTACACACCCTGCCCTATATTTTATTTTATTTTTTTTGGTGGTACTGGGGGTGGAACCCAGAGGCTTTCTACCTCCGGGCTATACTCCCAGACCTTTTTTATATTTTATTTGGAAACAGGGTCTCACTAAGTTGCTGAAAGCCTCACTAAGTAGCTGAGGCTGGGTTCGAACCTGTGCGATCCTCCTGTCTCAGCCTTCCCAAGCGCTGAGATTACAAGCATGTGCCACCACGCCTGGCTTTTATTCTTTTTTTTAAAAAAACAGCGGCTCACTAAGTTGCAGAGGGCCTCACTAAGTAGCTGAGGCTGTCCGCGAACAGCTTGATCCTCTGGTCTCAGCCTCCCTAATGCTGGGATTACAAGCCTGCGCCACCACACCCGGCTCCCTACCTCCAAGCTATATCCCAGCCCTATTTTTTATTCTTTATTTTGAAACAGGGTCTCACTGAGTTGTGAAGGGCCTCACTAAGTAGTAGCTGAGGCTGTCCTCGAACCATGATCCTCCTGTCTCAGCCTCCCAAATGCTGGGATTACAAGCGTGCGCCACTACGCCCAGCTGTTCTACTTTATTTTGAAACAGCGTCTCCCTGGATTCCATGCTGAGTACAAAAGTAAGAGGTGGTGGTGGCCAGGAATGTAGTGGGGAAGCCATCTGGAGGCTGGTCTCGTTCTGAGAACCAAAAAACCAGGCCTGTTCTGCCTTGGTCCTTACTTGCTTGAAGAACCTTGAGATTCTGGTTTGCTTCTGTGATATTCCAAGGACTTGCATTTTTTATGTTATTTTATTTTTGTGGTGCTGGGGATTGAACCCAGGGCCATTATACCTCTGAGATACACCTATTTTAGTTCTTATTTGGAAACTGGGTCTTGCTAGGTTGCTGTGGGCCTTCCAAAGTTCCTGAGGGTGGGCTTAAACCTGTGGTCCTCCCATCTCAGCCTCCAAATATTTTTTATTTTTAAAACAGGGTCTCTAGAGCCGGGCGTGGTGGCGCACGCTTGTAATCCCCACGCTTGGGAGGCTGAGACAGGAGGATTGCACAGGTTCGAAGCCAGCCTCAGCTACTTAGTGAGGCTCTCAGCAACTTAGTGAGACCCTGTTTCCAAATAAAATATAAAAAAGGTCTGGGAGTATAGCTCGGAGGTAGAAAGCCTCTGGGTTCCACCCCCAGTATCACCAAAAAAAAAAAAAAAAAAAATAAAACAGGTTCTCTAGTAAAGGCCCTCAGTAACTTAGACCCTGTTTCAGAAACAAATGATAACCCAGTACTTAGAAGGCTGAGACAGGAAAATTGCTGGTTTGTGGCCAGCCTTAGCTACTTAGTGAGGCCCTGCGCAACTTAGTGGGATCCTATTTCAAAATAAAGAATAAAAAATTGGGATGGGAATATAATTTAGAGGTAGGATGCCCCTGGGTTCAATCCCTACTACTGCAAAAGAAAACAAAACAAACAAAGACAAAAAACAAAGGGTAAAAACATAGGGCTAAGCTGGGCGTGGTAGAACACACTTGTAATCCTTGCGGTTGGGAGGCATAGACAGGAGATTGTGTAGGTTCTAAGCCTACCCTAATTTTTTTTTTTTTTTTTTTTTGCGGGTCTGGGGATGGAACTCAGGGGCATTCTACCTCCGAGCTACACCCCCTGCCCTATTTTTTATTCTTTATTTTGAAACCGGGTCTCACTGAGTTGCAGAGGGCCTCACTACGTAGCTGAGGCTGTCCGCGAACCGCGATCCTCCGGTCTCAGCCTCCCGAATGCTGGGATTACAAGCGTGAGCCACCGTGCCCGGCTGCCTACCCTATTTTTTATACTTTATTTTGAAACAGGGTCTCACTAAGTTGTGGAGGGCCTCACTAAGTAGCTGAGGTTGTCTGCGAACTGATCTCTGGTCTCAGCCTCCCGGATGCTGGGATTACAAACTTGCACCACCACGCCCAGCTAAATTCTTTTTTTTTTTTTTTTTTTTGTGGGTCTGGGGGTGGAACCCAGGGGCATTCGACCTCTGAGCTACACAGCCCCTGCCCTATTTTTATTCTTTGAAACAGTTTTTTTTTTTGTTGTTGTTGGTGGTACTGAGGTTCCGGAAAGCCCTTCTATCTCCGGGCTACACTCCCAGACCTATCTTTTACTTTTGAAACAGGGTCTCTTCCTGCGTGATCCTCCTGTCTCCGCCTTCCAAGCGCTGGGATTACAAGCGTGTGCCACCACACCCAGCTTTGAAACAGTTTTGAAACAGGGTCTCACTAAGTTACGGAGGGCCTCACTAAGTAGTTGGCTGAGGCTGTCCACGAACCACGATCCTCCGGTCTCAGCCTCCTGAATGCTGGGATAACAAGCGTGCACCACCGTGCATGGCTCACACATGCATATTTTTTTAATGTATTTTTATTATTTATTTATTTATTGGTGGTACTGGGGTTCCTGGAAACCCTTCTACCTCTGGGCTACACTCCCAGACCTATTTTATACTTTTTATTTGGAAACAGGGTCTCTTAAGCCAGCGGGGCTGGCTTCGAACCTGTACGATCCTCCTGTCTCTGCCTCCCAAGCGCAGGGATTACAAGCGTGCGCCACCACGCCCGGCTCACAAATATTTTTAAGAGGTACTAGGGATTGAACTCAGGGGCATTCTACCTCTGAGCTACATCTCCAGCCCTATTTTTTTTAATTTTTAATTTTTAAACAGGGTATAACTGAGTTGCAAAGGGCATCACTAAGTAACTGAGGCTGTCCACGAACTGCCATCCTCCGGTTTCAGCCTCCCGAATGCTGGGATTACAAGCATGCCCCACCACGCCTAGCTTTTTTATTCTTTATTTTGAAACAGGGTCTCACTGAGTTGCAGAGGGCCTCACTAAGTAGCTGAGGCTGTCCGCAAACTGTGGTCCTCTGGTCTCAGCCTCCTAAATGCTGGGATTACAAGTTTGTGCCATCACGCCAGGCTTGGTATTTTAAACTACTACCAAATGAAGAAAATAACCTCAGGTTTAGACTAGTCTTTGGGTAGGAATTATTGGGATGTAATTCTGATGTGCTTCCCTCTTATGGTATTGATATAAGAACTGAGGTGACTCCAAACTGTTCTCTATCAGTTTATTTAGGAAGCTAATTAAGATTCAATGTGAAGCTGGGCGTGGTGGCGCACACTTGTAATCCCAGGATTTGGGAGGCTGAGACAGGAGGATCGCGGTTCGCGGACAGCCTCAGCTACTTAGTGAGGCCCTGTTTCAAAATAAAGAATAAAAAATAGGGCAGGGGGTGTAGCTCAGAGGTCGACTGCCCCTAGGTTCCATCCCCAGACCTGCCAAAAAAAAAGATTGAGACGTGTTCATCTGTCAGGCTCTGTGCTCCTCTGGCTGTCACCTCCCCTCTCTGAACTCTACTCTTCCTGCAAGCAAGTGGGGGACTGCTTCCTCCAAGCACAGTTGGCTTTTGGCTGTTTGGAACTACACTCATCTTAGATGGACCATTAAATTGTAACCAAATCCCTCCCCCTCTGGCTTTTTTCAGTGCCATTTATCACCTCCAGATGTACTTAATTCAGAGTTGGGGGTGTTGCTCTGAGGCAGAGCACTTGGTCAGCATGCCTGAGAACCCAAGAACCTCTAGTACTGCAAAAATATATACACATACACACTTTTTATGTGTGGTACTGGGAATTGAATCCAGGGCCATGAAATAATTGTCATAGAGTAAGGCATAGAATAATGGCATATTATAGAATAATAAACCATAGAATAATTGTTGGCACATAGTTAATGGTATTCTAAAAATTTTTGTTGAACTAATGAATTTCTCTAATGTCAGAAGTTAATGCTTCTACCCTTCTACATAGCTGTACTATTTACGGAGTACTTTGATGCTTTTTTTTTTATACCTTGTACTGGGGATCAAACCAGGGCTTTGTGCGTGCTAGGCAAATGCTCTACCATTGAGCTATACTTCCAGCTCTGATTTGTTAGTTGGTTATTAGTTATTCATTATTAATTAATTATTGGTACTGAGGATTGAACTCGGGCATTCTCCTCTGAGCTATACCTCCAGCCCTATTTTATTTTTTTATTTTTGGTGGTACTGGGGGTGGAACCTAGGGGTTTTCTATCTCCGGGCTACACACCCAGACCTATTTTATATTTTATTTGGAAACAGGGCCTCACTAAGTAGCTGAGGCTGGCTTCGAACCTGTGCGATCCTCCTTTCTCAGCCTCCCAAGTGCTGGGAGCGTGTGCCACTATGCCTGGCTTTTATTTTTTATTTTTATTTTATTTGTTTATATTTTGATGCTACTGGGGATGAAACCCTTCTACCTCCAGGCTACACTCCCAGAACTATTATATATGTATATTTTTTTAATTTGGAAACAGGGTCTCTTCAGCCAGTGCGGTTGGCTTCGAACCTGCGCGATCCTCCTGTTTCCGCCTCCCAAGCATGGGGATTACAAGGGTGTGCCACCATGCCCGGCTATTTTTTATTTTAAAATAAAGTCTCACTAAGTTGCTGAGGCTGGTGGAGAACCTTCAGATTCTCTATCTCAGCCTCCCTGGGATTACAGGCTTGAAGAACTATGTCTGTTTTTGTTTGTATGTATGTGTTACTAGAGTTTGAACCCAGGGGCATTCTATCTCTGAGCTACACATTCAGCCCTATTTTATTATTTATTTATTTATTTGTTTGTTTGTTTGTTTGTTTATTTTTTGGTGTTTCTGGGGATGGAACCCAGGGGCCTCTTACCTCCAGGCTACACTCCCAGGCCTATTTTATATTTGGAAAATGGTCTCTTAAGCCAGTGGAGACTGGCTTCGAACCTACGCGATCCTCCTGTCTCAGCCTCCCAAGTGCGGGGATTACAAGTGTGTGCCACCACACCTGGCCTTATGTTTTATTTAGAAACAGGGTCCCACTAAGTTGTGGAAGGCATCACTAAACTGATGAGCCTCGGCTTGGACCTTTGATCCTCTTGTCTCAGTCTCCCAGGTACTGTGGTTCCCGGCATATGCTGGCAAGCTTGGCTTTGGCTTTTGTTTTTTGTTTTTTGTAGTGTTGGAGATGGAATCAGGACTTTGTACATGCTAGGCAGGCACTTACCACTGAGCCACTGAGTTGTGTCCCAAGCCCCAACTGTACACCTTTCAGGTGGATAAATGATGGGTTTTTTTTTGTGTGTGTGTGGTGCTGGGATTGAAGCTGGGGGCATTATGCCTCCAAGCTACACCCCCAGCCCATTTTATTTTTTATTTTGAAACAGAGTCTCACAGTTCAAGGCTGTCCTTGAACCAGCAATCTTCCTTTCTCAGCCTCCAATATTCTGGGATTACAGGCTCAAGCTACCATGCCTACATTTTTTATTTTGAAACGAGGTTCTACCAAGTTACCTTGTGCTAGCCTCAGACCTTTGATCCTCCTGTGTCACCCTCCTAAGTACTAGTATTACAGGCATATGCTATCATGCCCAGGTTTTCTTCGTGTGTGTGTGTGCTGGTGATTGAACCCGGGTTTCATTATGCCCAGCATGTACTCTGCCACTGAGCAACCCTGAGAATATTTATTTTGAACTATATCTTTCCCCTTCAAACAGGTTTAAATAAGAATTATCTTTGTAGAACATCCCTGTTGGAGGAAGTCACTAATGAGTCAAAAATGATGAAAAGCTCACAGTTGAAGTCACAGCTAGATTTTATTTACATGGAGATATTGGCCTGTTCATTTAGCAGATTGCTGGATCATTACTTCTGGAGGATGTATTTGATCACAATATTGTGAAATATAGAAACATTTTTGTTAGGAAGTTAATATGATTTCAGTTTGAAGGGGCAGTATTTCTGCAATACCATTTCTCACTAAAATATTGTTGCTGAACCTCGTAAAATTGACACATATACTGTACCACATAGATACTCCTATTTCTTTATATTTGACTATATCTGTAAGCTCAGAGGAACTTGGAGAAACATGTTCTTAAATTTTTTAGAAATTGGAAATTATGATAGCATTTTATTGTACTCTGTGTTTTTTTTTTTTTTTTTTTTGTGGTACTGGGGGTGGAACCCAGAGGCTTTCTACTTCCGGGCTCTACTCCCAGACCTATTTTTTTTTTTATATTTTATTTGGAAACAGGGTCTCACTAAGTTTCTGAGAGCCTCACTAAGTAGCTGGCTTCGAACCTGTGCGATCCTCCTGTCTTAGCCTCTCAAGCGCTGGGATTACAAGCATGTGCCACCATGCCCGGCTTGAATGATTGACTTTCTTGAATGCTCTTGGAATTCATTGAGAATAGGAATATAGGAGTCTAGGACTTGTCTGCAGTAAATTACAGCCTAACTGAATATTGATTATATTTTAGACCATAGTCAACAAGAAATAAGAGCTTCAGCATTCATAACTCCAGGTTTTAAAACTTTTGTGTGTGAAGGTAAAATAAGTAGCCTGGAGATAGATAAGCCTCTGGGTTCCACCCCCAATACCACACACACACAAAATTTAAATTTGGGAGATTGAGCCGGGCCTGTTGGCGCACACTTGTATTCCTATGCTTAGGCTGAGACAGGAGGATTGTGCAGGTTTGAAGCCAGCGTCAGCTACTTAGGCCCTCAGCAACTTAGTGAGACCCTGTTTCCAAATAAAATATAAAATATGGGTGTATCCCTTCGAGTCACCCCTCCGTGCCAGTCTGGTATGGAGCTGTACCTATCCTCTGTATTTCTATCTTTATAATAAACCTCTCTCTCTCTATATATGTATGTATATATAAAATAGTTATAGATATAGGTATATATTTATATATTTTATATCTATATCTATATCTATCTATCTATATATATATATAAAATAGGTCTGGGAGTGTAGCCTGGGGGTAGAAAGCTTCTGGGTTCCATCCCTAGTACCATCCAAATAAAAAAAAAAATAAATAAACTTTGGGTGATTTATTTCTTTCTTTCTTTCTTTCTTTCTTTCTTTCTTTCTTTCTTTCTTTCTTTCTTTCTTTCTTTCTTTCTTTCTTTCTTTCTTTCTTTCTTTTTTGTGGGGCTGCATATTGAATTGAGCCCAGGGATGTGATACCTCTGAGATATACCCTCAATACTTTTTAATTTTTGTTTTGAAATAGGGTCTCCCTAGGTTGCTGATAGTCTTGTTACATTGCTGAGAGCATCCTCAAACTTGTGATTCTTCTGTCTTAGCCTCCCAGGTATTGGGATGAAAGACACCACCGCACCTGGCTTATTTTTTATTTTATTTTATTAATATTTTTGCAGTACTGGGGATGGAACCCTGGGGCATTCTACCCCTGAGCTACACGCCCAGCCCTATTTTTTATTCTTTATTTTTGAAACAGAGTCTCACTGAGTTGCAGAGGGCCTCACTAAGTAGTAGCTGAGGCTGTCCATGAACCACAGTCCTCCTGTCTGTCTCAGCCTTCCAAATGCTGGGATTACAAGCTTGCTCCACCATGCCCAGTTTTTTATTTTGATACAGTCTTGATAAATTTACCATACTGTCCATGAATTTTGAATTCTCCCACCTCAGCCTCTCAAGTAGCTGGAATTATAGGTATGTGCCACCATGCCTGGCCTTTATTTTAATTTTAATTGAATTTAATTAAATTTTTTTTTAGTACTGGTGATGGAACTCAGGGGCATTCTGTCTCTTAGCTACAACCCTAGCTCTGTTTTATTTTTTAATCTTTTTTTTTGTGTGTGTGGTGCTGGGGGTGGAACTCGGGCATTCTACCTTTGAGCTACACCCCAGCCCTATTTTTTTTTTTTTTTGCGGTACTGGGGATAGAACCCAGGAGCATTCTACCTCCGAGCTACATCCCCAGCCCTATGTTTTATTCTTTTATTTTTGAAACAGGGTCTCACTAAGTTGCAGAGGGCCTCACTAAGTAGCTGAGATAGAATGCTCCTGGGTTCAATCCCCAGTAACACACACACACACACACACACACACACACACACACACACACAATCTAAGTTGTCTAGCCTGACCTTAAACTTGTTGATCCTCCTACCTTCACTTGGGATTTAAGGCAGGCACCACAATGCTGGACTCAGATAACTTTGTTTTTTTGTGCTTAGAGTGCTGACCTCAGCTGGCCGCTTTATGAGTGCTAAGCATATGCTTTATCATTCATTGAACTACATCTCCAAGCCCTACATAACTTATTTTCTTTATTTCTCAGACTGCAAGTGGAAACGTGGAAGCAAAAGTCGTGTGCTTCTATAGACGACGAGATATTTCCAACACGCTTATAATGCTTGCGGACAAGCATGCTAGTAAGTTAATTATCTTTTTCTTGGATTAAAAAATGTTTAGATCTTGTGTTTTTCATGAAGTGCTTTCTGTTATCTGAGGCATTTTGCTTCATTTATGTTTTTGTACTTTAATGGGAGTAATTTTTTGGGTGTTGTTTGGTTTTAGTTTATATTTTCTTTTTTTTTTTTTTTGCTGTACTGGGGATTGAACTCAAGGCCGCATGCATACTAGGCAAGTGCTCTGCCACTGAACAACATCCTTGTCCTTTATTATTTATTGTGAAACAAGGACTCCCTAAATTGCCCAGGGTGGCCTTGAGTCTTTGAGCCTCTGCTTCAGTCTCCCCAGTACCTGGGATTACTATTTTCTTTCTTTTTTGCAGTGTAGGAAATTGAACCCAAGTATCGGTCATGCTAGGGAAGTCCTGTGCTCTGAGCTACACCCCATCCCAGTTTGTTTTCTTAGGTTGCATCACACATATCTTTATTATTTAGTTAAAATGTTCAAATGGAAAGTTTTAACATTGAAACCAGGGGCATTCTACCTCTGAGCTACACTCCCAGCCTTATATTTTTTATTATTTAATATTATATATGTAATATGTGATATTTAATATATATAATATATATTATTATTTTTATATTATTATTATAGTTTTATTTAGAAATAAGGTCTTGAGCCGGGTGTGGTGGTGCACACTTGTAATCCCAGTTAGAGAGGCTGAGATAGGAGGATCACAGGTAAAAGGACAGCCTCAGCTACTTAGTGAGGCCTCTCCAATGTAGTGAGACCAAAGAATAATAAGCCAGACGTAGTGGCACATGCTTGTAATCCCAGCATTCAGGAGGCTGAGACCAGAGGATCGCGGTTCGCGGACAGCCTCAGCTTCTTAGTGAGGCCCTCCGCAATTTAGTGAGACCCTATTTCAAAATAAAGAATAAAAAACAGGGCAGGGGTGTAGCTCGGAGGTCGAATACCCCTAAGTTCCATTCCTAGATCCGCCAGAAAAATAATAATAATAAAAGAAAAGAAAAGAAAGAGCCAGGCTTGGTGGCGCACACTTGTAATCCAAGTACTTAGGAGGGTTTGCTGCTGACCTCAGCTGGTTAGTGAGGTCCTCCGCAACTTAGTGAGACCCTGTTTCAAAATAAAGAATAAGAGGGAGGGAATGGGGTGGAAGTTGTGGAGGGGCTAAATGAGTGATGTGTGCATGTATGCCTCTACCATCTTGTACCCCATTAAGGTATCTGACTACAATGAAAAATTAAATAAAAAATTTAAGACAAAAAAATTAAATAAAAATTTAAAAACAAAACACACACAACACACACACATGATGAAGTGAGGCTTTTATCTGTAAAGGTCTGTTCTATTTGAAATGTGGCCAATTTAACCAGCAAATTGCTTATCTCATAAATTTATTCCTGTCGTCATTTCTGCTGTTTTCCTAGTGTTTTCCCATTTCTTTCTATCTTCTATACAGAGTATATTTAATATGAGTTCTATATTTTCTTTCTCCCCGTCCTTTTCTTTCTTGTACTGAGGATTGACCTGGTGGCATTCTGTCTCTGAATTACACCCTCAGACCTTTTATTTATTATTTATTTATTTATTTTTTGTAGTCCTGGGGATTGAACCCCAGGAACATTCTGTCTCTGAGCTACACCCCCAGCATTATTTTATTTTATTTTTTGCAGTGCTGGAGATTGAACCTGGGGCATTCTACCTCTGAGCTATACTACCAGCCCTATTTTCTATTTTGAAACAGGGTCTCACTAAGTTGAGGGCTTCACTAAGTAGCTGAGGCTGGCTTCGAACCTGTGCGATCCTCCTGTCTCAGCCTCCCAAGTGCTGGGATTACAAGTGTGCGCCACCATGCCTGGCTTATTTTTTATTTTGAAACAGGCTTTCTCAAAGTTGTAGAGGGATTTACTAAGTTGCTGATGCCAGTCTTCAACCTACTGTCATCCAGTCTCAGTCTCCTAATTACTGGGATTACAAGTGTGAGTCAACACGCCTGGCTTCTACGTTTTGCACTTGAACTACACGTACGTGTGTGTGTGTGTGTGTGTGTGTGTGTGTGTGTGTGTGGACTGAGGATGGAACTCAGGGGCATTCTAACTCAGAGCTTTACTCCAGCCTATTTTACTTTTTATTTTGAAATAAGGTCTTAGGTCTTATTAAATTACTGAGGCTGATCTCGAGCCTGTGATTTTCCTGTTTCAGCCTTCCAAGTACTGGGATTACAGTCATGAATCACCACTCCAGGCTGAACCACCAATTTTATTATCAGGGATAAAGCTAAACATTTTTGTTTTTTAGGTATCTGTTAGTTACTTGGGAGAATATAGCTCCTAAACCTGTTGGTTCTTAGTCTGTAATGCGTGTAGACAGGCAGACGCTGTCATCAGGACGCCTCCTTTGTGTTCATGCCCGTGTGATCCCATCCAGGATTCCAAACCCTGATCCCCTCACCTTGTCTCTGGTGTCCCTTCTTGATCTTTTCTAGATGTTTCTACCACCTGATAGGACTTGGCATAAAATCTATTTTCTATCACAGCATTAAAGTAATAAA
Source organism: Muscardinus avellanarius (assembly GCF_963383645.1). Classification (NCBI taxonomy): domain Eukaryota; kingdom Metazoa; phylum Chordata; class Mammalia; order Rodentia; family Gliridae; genus Muscardinus; species Muscardinus avellanarius. The sequence goes on from NC_137801.1 coordinate 36,357,563, forward strand.
ATTTGATTTATAAGGACATTTTTCTTTTCCTATTTTATAATGTTTTTATTTTTTGAATGACATTTTATAATTAGAAGTTATAGCAAGTTTGTGTCTCATTAACCAGTATATTATCAGCTATAAATATCATAAATGTATTTATGATACATATATTTTTATTGATCTTCTCCTTTGAGTGTTAATAGTTTATTTTTAAACAAGTACTACATTTATACTTTAAAATTAAAGTCACATTGCTTATTGATCATTAAATGAGGCTTTCAGGTAATTAGATATTCTTAAGCTTTTTATTTTTTAATTTTTTTGGTGGTACTGGGGGTGGAACCCAGAGGCTTTCTACCTCCGGGCTATACTCCCAGACCCATTTTTATATTTTATTTGGAAACAGGGTCTCACTGAGTTGCGGAGGGCCTCACTAAGTAGCTGAGGCTGGCTTCGAACCTGCGCGATCCTCCTGTCTCAGCCTCCCAAGTGCGGGGATTACAAGCGTGCGCTACCACGCCCGGCTATTTGAAGGCCTCATGTTAGCATTGCTTTTATAATTGTATGGCATAGTTTGTGGTTGGAAAAATAGAAACTCATGTTTTGTTTTTTGATATGACTAGTTGAATGGAAATTATTTCTATGCTTAAAGTAGCAAATCAAATGTTTTCTTCAGATTATCTTTTTTTCTCATGATACTAGGGTTTGTACTCAGGGGCATTCTACCTCTGAGGTATACTTCCAGGCCGCCTCCTTTTCAAAATTTGAAAGAGGTTCTCACTCAATTGCGGAGGGTCTACATTGCGAGGCTGGCCTCAGGCCTGTGGCTCTCCTTTCTCACAGCCTCCCAAGTCCTGGAATTGCAGGTGTGTACTGCTGCCCCTGACTGGTTCTTTTTTTTCTTCAATTTTTATTGAAATATAGTATTTACACAGAATTCTTTATTTTCCTAATACTTTTTTCCCCCTAGATGGTAGTGGGGATTGAACCCAGGGATGTTCTTTTTTTTTTTTTTGGTGGAACCCAGAGGCTTTCTACCTTCGGGCTAAACTCCCAGACCTATTTTATATTTTATTTGGAAACAGGGTCTTACTAAGTTGCTGAGAGCCTCACTAAGTAGCTGAGGCTGGCTTCGAACCTGTGTGATCCTCCTGTCTCAGCCTCCCAAGTGTTGGGATTTCCAGCGTGTGCCACCATGCCCGGCTTTTTATTCTTTATTTTAAAACAGGGCCTAAGTAGCTGAGGCTGTCCACGAACCACGATCCTCTGTCTCAGCCTCCGGAATGCTGGGATTACAAGTGTGCGCCATCAACGCCCAGCTTTTTATTCTTTATTTTGAAACAGGATCTTGCTAGGTTGCTGAGGCTGTTCTCAAATCTGTGATCCTCCTGTCTCCTCCTCCCAAGCACTAGGATTATAGGCATGTACCACCACCTCTGCCTTTTATTTTTGTCCCCTAAGTTACCAGGTGGGTGCTGGTGTCAAACCTGCTGTCCTCCTGTTTCAGGATTCCAGGTACTGGATTATAGGCTTGTGCTACCCAGCCTGTCTTCCTGTTAATTTGACTATTATTCTTTTCTTTTTTTTTTATTACTTGGTTGTTCTGGGGATAGAATCCAGGGACTTGTGCTTACTGGACAAGGATTGTACCCTTAGGCTACACCTCTAGCCCCTATATGCCACTTTATGTATTTATGTATTTAGTTGTTTTTTGCGATACTGGGGATTTGTGTGTGTATGTGTGCGTGTACATGCGCACGCGCATTACTGGGTTTTGAAGCCAGGGGCATTCTACCTCTGAGCTCTACTCCTAGCTTTTATTTAACTTTTTATTTTGAAACAGGGTCTTGCTATCTTCCTATCTCAGCCTCTCAAGTGCTGGGATTACAGCTGTGGGGCACTATGGCTACTATATTGCCTTTAGTTAGGCAAAAATATTTATTTAGCATTTGAAACTATAGGATTTTGTGGGGCGTGGTGCCACACGCTTGTAATCCCTGCACTTGGGAGGCTGAGACAGGAGGATCACACAGGTTTGAAGCCAGCCTCAGCTACTGAGTGAGGCTCTCAGCAATTTAGTGAGACCTTGTTTCCAAGTAAAATATAAAATAGGTCTGGGAGTGTAGCCTGGAGGTAGAAACCCTCTGGGTTCTACCCCCAGTACCACAAAAAAAAAAAAAAAAAAAAAAGAAACTACTATAGGATTTTAAGTCATGCACCATCCCCTTAAGACCTCTTCATTTATGGGTGTGGTGGCACGAGGTGGGATAAATTTGTAATCCCAGTTTTTGGGGTGCTGAGACGGGAGGATCACAGGTTTGAAGCCAGCCTCAGCAATTTAGAGAAACCCTTAGCAATTAATCAAGATTTTGTTTCAAAAATAAAAAATTAAGCGGGGCATGATGGTACATGCTTGTAATCCCAGCATTTGGGAGGTGGAAACTGGAGGATCACGGTTCGTGGACAGCCTCAGCTACTTAGTGAGACCCTTGCAATCAGTAAACCCTGTTTCAAAAATAAAGAATAAAAAAGTTAGGGCTGGGAAAGTCACTCAGAGGTAAAATGCTCCTGGGTTTTATCCCCAGTACGGCAAAAAAAAAAAAAAAAAAAAAAAACAAAAACAAACAAACAAACTGGAGTTTGTAATCCCAGTACTTGGGAGGCTGAGATAGAAGGACAGTAGGTTTTCGACCAGATCAGCGTCAGCCACTTAATGAGGCCCTCCACAACTTAGACCTGGTTTCAAAATAATAAGAGCTGGGGGTGGTTGCACACGCTTGTAATCCCAGCATTTGGGAGGCTGAGACAGGAGGATTGCACAGGTTCGAAGCCAGCCTTACCTACTGAGGCAACTTAGTGAGACCCTGTTTCCAAATAAAATATAAAATAGGTCTGGGAGTGTAGCCCGGGGGTAGAAAGCCTCTGGGTTCTACCCCCAGTACCACACACCAAAAAATAAAATAAGCCAGGCGTGGTGGCATGCTGTAGTTGCGTGCATTTGTAATCCCAGCATTTGGGAGGCTGAGACTGGAGAATCGTGGTTCGCGGACAGCCTCAGCTACTTAGGCCCTCCTCAGTGAGAGCCTGATTTAAAATTAAAAAAAAAAAAAAAAAAAAAAAAAAGGGCAGGAGGTGTAGCTCAGAAGTCGAATGCCCAGGAATGCCCCTGGGTTCCATCCCCAGACCTGCCACAAAAAAAAAAAAAAAAAAAAAGGTCTGGGAGTATAGCCCAGAGGTAGAAAAGCCCCGGGGTTCCACCCCTCCACAAAAACAAAGCAAAACAAAACAAAAAAATAAAGAATAAAAAATAGGGCTGGAGGGGAGGTGTAGCTTGGAAGTAGAATACCCTTGGGTTTATTCTTTAGTACAGCAAAACAAAACAAGACAAACAAAACAAAAAACTGGGCATGGTGGTGCATGCATGTAATCCATTTATGTGGGAGGCTGAGCAACAGAAGGATTGGATCTTGGGTTTGTGGCTAGCCTCAGCAATTTCGTGAGGCTGTCCACAGCTTAGGGAGACCCTGTTACAAAATAAAAGCGTAAATTATGGCTAAAGGTATAGCTCAGAAGTAGAATGTCCCTGGGTTCCATCCCTCGTACTAAATAAATAAAATAAATAAATAAATAAATAAATAAATAAGAAAGACTGGGTATGTAATTGAGAGGTAGAATCCTTGGGTTCGATCCCAGTAACCAAACAATAAACCTCTGTATTACATTTGTTGAACCTTGAGGTGCTCTTTCTCTGAGTTAACCCCACAGCCCCCTATTTTATTTTTTTTATTTACAAGGGTCTCCCTAATTTACCTTCCCTGGCCTGGAACCTGTGATCCTCCTTTCTCAGCCCCCTAAGTATGGGAAGGACAGGTGTGTGCAAACATGCCCACCTAAATTATCTGTGTTAAATTAGTTAATTAATAGCTGGCAGGCTGGGCGTGGTGGCACACACTTGTAATCCCAGCATTCGGGAGGCTGAGACCGGAGGATCACGGTCGCGGACAGCCTCAGCTACTTAGTGAGGCCCTCTGCAAATCAGTGAGACCTGGTTTCAAAATAAAGAATAAAAAATAGGGCTGGGGCTGTAGCTCAGAGGTCAAATGCCCCTGGGTTCCATCCCAAGACCCGCAAAAAAAAAAAAAAAAAAAAAAAAAAAAACCTGGCTGTGTTGGTGTGCATCTGTAATCTCAGTATTTAGGGGGCCAAGACAAGAATATTGCAGGTTCAAGGACAGCCTTCATAATTAATGAGACCCTCACAATTTAATGAGATGCTGTTTCAAAATAAAAAAATAAAAAGGACTGGAGGTATACGCCAGAGGTAGTGTGTCCCTTGGTTCCATTCCCCCAAAAGAAGTTAATTATGTTTTTTGGTGCCTGCATTGAAGCCTAGGCCACCTACATGCGAAGCCTTTGCTCTACCTCTAAGCACTCAGATGTTTGTTTTCATAGATGAGTCAGCTAGACTAGTATCCTGTCTTTTGATACTGCTTTTGTTTGGTTTTCAATTTATCTTTTTAAAATTTATTTTGGAAGCTAGGCACAGTCTTACATGGCTGTAATCCCAGTTACCTGGGAGGCTGAGGTAGGAGGGTTGTTCTTTTGAGGCCAGCCTGGGCAATTGAGGGAGAACCTGTTTCAAAATTAAAAAACGTTGGGGGAGAGGGCGTGGTGGCGCACGCTTGTAATTCCAGTACTTGGGAGGCTGAGACAGGAGGGTCAGGGTTCATGGACAGCCTCAGCTACTTAGGCCATCCGCAACTTACATTAAACCCTGTTTCAAAATAAAGAATAAAAAATCGGTCTGGGAGTGTAGCTCAGAGGTAAAATGCTCCTGGGTTCAATCCCCAGCACCACAAAGCAAAAAAAAAGCATTGGGGATATAGCTTAGGTAGAACACTCCTGGGCTCAATTTGTAGTACTGCAAAAAGAGTATTATTTTGGAGAAAATAATTGTTTCTATACCTTATTTTATGTTTGCATAAATAGGCATCGTGGAACAGGCTAACAGTTGAGCCCTAATTTCTTCATGTTTTGCTAGTACTTTCTGCCTTATTGCCCTCCCTGCCTTGAGGGTGGCTGTAGGGATTAAATAGTTAAATCCTGTGGCAATTCATAAGACGTATATGCATTTTGTATCAGAGTCAGTGAAAGTAATGCAAACTCAATTTGGGTTTGATTATTACTAGAAGTTAAGTGTTTACAAGATGATTGAAAGTCTGAAGCCTGGCATGGTATCCCATGCCAGTAGTCCCAGTACTTGGGAGGCTCAGACAGGAGGATCACATTTAAGGACAGCCTCTGCAAGTAAGACTCTCATCAACCCAGGGAGACCCTATTTCAAAATAAAAACAAAAGCGGTGTGTGGTGACGCAGGGTTGTAATCCCAGGGCTTGGGAGGCTGAAACAGGAGGATTGCGCAATTTAGTAAGACCCTGTTTCCAAATAAAATATAAAATAGGTCTGGGAGTATAGCTTGGAGGTAGAAAGCCTCTGGGTTCTACCCCCAGTACCACCAAAAACAAAAACAAAAACAAACAAACAAACAAAAACATACACACACATAAATAAAAATAAATAAAAATAAAAGAATAAAACAAGCCTGCGGGTGTAGCTTGGAGAAATGCCCCTGGTTCCATCCCCAGTACCCCTCCCCTCACCAAAAAAAGCAAGTGAGAAGGACAGACAGGTCCTAGGTTGGTGCCGAGGACTCCCGAGGAGCACAGAAAACCTACCCATACAGAAGCCTGCCTCTTGAAAGCCTGGAGCCGTGCTAGAGCTCAGAGTCAGGAGATTGGAAGGTGTTAACCTGAAGATACTGAGGATTGAACCCAGGGGCATTCGACCTCTGAGCTAGAGCCCCAGTCTTATTTATTTTTTGGTACTGGAGGTTGAGCCAGAAGCAACCTCCTCCCTTTAATTGTTTTCTTTGAAATAAGGTCTTCCTAAATTGCTGAGGGACCTTGCTGAGTTTCTGAGGCAGACCCCAAACCTGTGATCCTCCTGTCTCAGCCTCCTTTTCATTTTTTTTTTTTATTTTGAAACAGGGTCTTCCTAAGTTGGTGAGGCTGCAATCATCCTGTTTTAGCCTCCTAAATACTGGGATTACATGTGGATGCCACCATGCCTTGCCCTGCATGAGTATTTTTATATTTGGAGATTTGTATAGCATAGTTATGAAAATAGCTGGCTTGCTATGTATGGTGGTGAAATGGGGTTTCTGGAGAAGAAACTCGGCGTTTCCTTACTGGATTCTTGTCTGTGGTGAGCGAAGAATGACACCTGCAGACTGCAGGAAGCGGGGGAGTAAAAGGTTTATTGGAAGCAACAGGGAATAGGAAAAAGTGGCCGAACACCCCTAAGGGCTGTTGGGCTCTGATGTCCAGCAGCTGCCTTCAGGACAATACTTGAGGGTAGCCCAAGCCAAATGCCTTCAGTTGGAAGCTGCTTTCTCACAAAGTCCATGTGATCTGCCAGAAAAGTGATTAAAATAAGAAAGATGCGGCGGGTCCCCTTGGCGCACAGATACATGCGGAAATCCAGTATAGATGGTATGGATGCCTTTATTCATGGGGAGTCGGCCACCTGCCATCACGGGCAGTTCTTTCTCCGTCCACTTTTGCGCCGGCTGGTGGGAACAGGCAAGTAAGGGGGCACGCGCTATGTGTCTCTGTGAGTCTCTGCCTCTGAGGTTGCCACAGCTTCCTTAAATCGAGGGGAGTGGCCTCCTCTGGGAATTACGAAGCTCTGCCTCCTAGTTTCCGGTCCCGCCCCCTGTGGGGCAGCAGCTCAAACCTTTCATCCCGGCCTCTTTGACTAAGGGGGTGTACAGGACGATGATTACCCCCTCTAGTTACTTCCTGCTGTGAAGGGGCCCCAGGCTGGGAGAAATAGGGGTCTGAGTCTGCCGGAAGGGGGCAGACGGGTGTGGTCGCAGCGAGAGTTGGAGGTTACCCTGGAGAGCTCGGTGATGTGGTTTGCTTTGAGGAGACTTTAACAGGCAAGGTGCTATTAAAGAAAAAAGAAAATCGCGAGAGTGGATCCCAGGCTGGGCAGGAGCCCTTTTTGATATGAGGCAGGTTGTCACTAGCTCTATTAATACAAATAGCGGCATTTCCCTGAGGAAAAACTGCTAAAGGGGTGTGCTGCCCCTTTAGCAGGTTTTCATTAGACCAGAGTCATTAATAGCAGCACCTCCTGGAGAGGACCCCACACCACTCTTTTCAGCAGTGAGTGGGTATGGATTTGTCTGGTCAAACAAACACCTGTTACTGCGTCAGGAGCATCAGTTACCACTTTCAGAGGTTTAATACTTGTGGCAGTTTGCCATCGAGCACCGTAGTTTGTAAACAAGTGGACCTGCTGAAATATAAACATCAAAGAGAGTTACGTCGCGAGAAACAAAGTTTAGTGGGTCCCAACATTGTGCAAGAGAATTTGTCCTGGAACTGTTGTAACAGAGCCCTTTTAGATATGGCCTAAGCCGTGGGCAGAGGCCGGAGGGCTTGCCGTCATCACCCTGGACCGAGATTGGGGAGGAAGACTAAGGCCTGAAAGATTGAGCAGGCCAAAGAGGAAACTGGCTTACCCTGTACCAGTAGAGTTACCCTGGGCCAGCAAGGAAGATGGAGGAAGGAGGATGAAGGGAAAAAGGAACATGGACCCAGACTACACCTTCTGTACCAGCCACCTCACGAAGTGGGGCCAGGAGAGAGGGAGATGGGGCCTGTGACCCCGGCACCCACGTTTCATTGCAAAATGGCGGCCATGAGCCCGCAGAATTATAAGCCTGTGACCCAGAAGTACCACCAGGTGGCGCCTGTGAGTTGCCATGTGGTGTCCAAGATGGCAGCAGTGGCTGGCAGGAAAATAAATAGCAGCTGAAAAGTTCCTAACGATTCCTGGGCCACTGCAAGACAGGCGCTCAGGGTATCTGCTAGTTTAAAGGTTCGACTTCCCATAATTGGTTCGCAGGCGGAAACGAAGAACAGGAAACGGGCGTCCCCGATTTCCCTGCTCAATCATTCGGAAATGGAGGTTAAGAGATAGGGAAGAACGTCTCCATCCCTTCTCAAAACCGGAGGATGACCTGGTCATCCGGAGGGTGGTCCCAGTGGACCGGGGGACAATGGGTCACCAAGTGTTTGGATTTCGGGGTCCCAGTGGACCAGAAGACCCAAGTCCGGAACCTGCTCACTTAATTAAGGGGAAGCTTACCACAGTGTGAGCGCAGAGAGGCTGCTGAGCCAGGCCCACACTATGGAGATGTGTCCTGAAATAATGGCTGTAACAAGTTTTTAAAATGGCTGCGACTCCTAGGATTGGTTAGGAGTGGAAAGTGGGAGGGGTTAAAGATGGTGGGGTCTCCAGTGAGGCCATGTGGGCAGTGGGAGGGGTTAAAGATGGCGGGGCAAAGATGGCTGGCCAAAGATGGCGGCCCCCCCTTTTGGGACCAATTGATTAAAGTAAGAAAGATGCGATGGTTCCCATTGGCGCACAGATACACATGGGAATCCAGTATAGGTGGTATGGATGCCTTTATTCATGGGGAGTCAGCCACCCGCCATCGCGGGCAGTTCCTTCCCTGCCTGCTTCCGTGCCAGCCAGCGGGAACAGGCGAGTAAGGGGGCACGTGCTATGTGTCTCTGTGAGTCTCTGCCTCTGAGGTCGCCGTGACTCCCTTAAATCGAGGGGAGTGGCCTCCTCTGGGAATCACGAAACTCTGCCTCCAAGTTTCCGGCCCCGCCCCCTGCGGGGCAGCGGCTCAAACCTTTCAAAAAGAAGTGCAGGTCACTCCTAGGGGCCCTGGTTGGCCTTGATGTCCAGCAGAGGCCTTCAGGTCACTACCTGAGTGTATCCTGGGTCAAGTGCCTTCATTTGCACCCCACCTTCTTTCAAAGCTTACTCGACCTGAGAGAGAGAGAGAGAGAGAGAGAGAGTGCGCGCGCGGGAGTGAAGCTCCCCAACGGGGAGGGGTTCCCAGAGTGGGCAACCGTCCTGGTGACTGATCTAGGGGTTTATATATCTCTGTAAGTCCTCTGTTACTTGGAGTCTGGGAGGCAGTTCTTAAAATTTGCATAGAGTATTTGCATGTCCTTGAGGGGTCTCCTTCTTTCAGTAGAGATGTCAGCCTTGCTCCAGGGATGTCTCCTGGGTTTGTTGATTAGTAAACAGATGGTTTTGTGAAGCTTTGGTCATTCTTATCTTGGAAGGGCTGGTCTCTTTAGGAGCCTTGGAAGTTAATTAGTGTTCATTGCCCCTCAGGAAATTAAATTTTTTCTACTGAGGCCTCTTCTCTACCTGCCTACTCCTCTTCTACCTCCTCAGTGGTACATGCCTGTAATCATGCCAGTGCCCTGGATTACAGGTTGAAGGTCAGCCTCTCATTTAGTGAGACCTTCAACAATTTAGCAAGATCCTGTTTCAGAAAGAAAAAAGACTGGGGGTGGGGTTCAAAGATAGAATGTCCCTGAGTTTAATACCTAGTACCAAGAGGAAAAAAAAACAAAAAGCTGAGTATTCATACTTGCACAACCCTTAAGAATAGTAAAAGTAGTGGTAATTTGCCAGATTTCATGGTTCAAACCTCTAATACCAGCCACTTGGGAGGCTGAGGCAGGAGGATCACAAGTTCAAAGTTAGCCCAAGCAACTTAGAGATCTTGTCTCAAAAAAAGGCTGCAGGTGAAACTCAGTGGTAGCATGCACCCCAGTTCAATCTACAGTATGGTTGCAGGGGAGTAGTTGTAATGCTGTGGGTGAAACTGTAATTCCCGAGAGGTATTAATTTCATCCTGTAAGAAAAACTATTTAAACTGGACATGGTGGTACATGATTGTAATCCTAGTACTTGGGAGGCTGAAACAGGTTCAAATCCAGCCCTGGCAACTTCTTGAGGTTCTCAGCAACTTAGTGAAACCCTGTTCCCAAATAAAAAATAAAATTGGTCTGGGGGTGTAGCTTGGAGGTAGAATGCCTCTGAGTTCAAGCCCCAATACAAAAAAAAAAAAAAAAACCCACAAAAAACCCTATTCAATGTAAAATGTTGGAAAGATGTTCTGAAGCTGGGCGTGGTGGCGCACGCTTGTAATCCCTGCACTTGGGAGGCTGAGACAGGAGGATCGCACGGGTTCGAAGCCAGTCTCAGCTACTTAGTAAGGCTTTCAGCAACTTAGTGAGACCCTGTTTCCAAATAAAATATAAAAAAAAGGTCTGGGAGTATAGCCCGGAGGTAGAAAGCCTCTGGGTTCCACCCCCGTACCACCACGAAAAAAAAAAAAAAAAAGGATGTTCTGAAAATAACAAAGTATATATATTTTTTTGTTTTCATTTTATTTTATTTTTTAAAATTTATTTTTATTGGTGCATTGTAATCATACATCACATTGGAATATAAGACTTGAGAGGATATACAAGAACACATCATCCATTTAGCCCTCATCCAGTCCCCATCCCTTTTCCTCCCCCTCCTTTGATCCCATGCTTGTTTGATGATTAACTTTGATACATATGTTTATGTATCTCCTGCTTTTTAAAGAGGCTCCATCCTCCCCTATTCCATACCCTCTGATTGGTCACCTTAATTGCTTCACTATAGGGCCTTTCTATAGCTCAACCACTTCCTGTTGCCCCTTTCCTCCTAGTTATTGCTGATTAGGGGAAGCATCTGGTTTTAATTTTCTGCGATATTTCTCTGTGCATGCTGTTTTGCAAATACCGATCCCACTTTTGACGGCCCCAGTAGTGGCCTGGCTACCCGGTGGACTGATCCAGACCTCGCTGGCGCAAGCAGCGGCCTTGCCTCATGGGAGGCCCTGATTCTGGTCTCGCTGGCTTCGACACTGGCCTAACCCCTCAGCTGGCCCCGATCCCGGCCTCGGAGGCCTCAGCACTGGCCTTGTCTCATGGCAGGCTCCGATGCTGACCTCGTTAGCCCCAGCACCGGCCTAACCCCTTGGCAGGCTCCGATTCTGGCTTTGGAGGCCTCAATAGCGGCCTTGCCTCACGGAAGGCTCCGATGCCGGCCGCTGGCCCCGGCACCGGCCTGACCCCTCGGCAGGCTCCGATCCCGGCCTCGGAGGCCCCAGCACCAGCCTTGCCTCATGGCAGGCTCCAATCTCAGCCACGCTGGTTCTGGCACCGGCCTCACCCCTTGGCAGGATTCGATCCTGGCCTCGCTGGCCCCAGCACCGGCCTAACCTCTCAGCAGGCTCTGATCCCGGCCTCGGAGGCCTCAATAGCGGCCTTGCCTCACGGAAGGCTCCGATGCCGGCCGCTGGCCCCGGCACCAGCCTAACCCCTCAGAAGGCTCTGATCCTGGCCTCAGAGGCCCCAGCACCGGCCTTGCCTCACAGCAGGCTTCGATCCTGGCCTCGCTGGCCCCAGCACCGGCCTAACCCCTCGGCAGGCTCCGATCCTGGCCTCGGAGGCCTCAATAGCGGCCTTGCCTCACAGAAGGCTCCGGTGCCGGCCGCTGGCCCCGGCACCGGCCTAACCCCTCAGCAGGCTCTGATCCCGGCCTCGGAGGCCCCAGCACCGGCCTTGCCTCACGGCAGGCTCCGATCCCGGCCACGCTGGTCCTGGCACCGGCCTCACCCCTTGGCACGCTCCAATCCCGGCCTTGGAGGCCTCAGTACCGGCCTTGCCTCACGGCAGGCTCCGATCCTGGCCTCGCTGGCCCCAGCACCGGCCTAACCCCTTGGCAGGCTCCGATCCCGCCCTCGGAGGCCCCAGCACCGGCCTTGCCTCACGGCAGGCTCCGATCCTGGCCTCGCTGGCCCCAGCACCGGCCTAACCCCTCAGCAGGCTCTGATCCCAGCCTCGGAGACCCCAGCATCGGCCTTGCCTCATGGCAGGCTCCAATCCTTGCCACGCTGGTCCTGGCACCGGCCTCACCCCTTGGCAGGCTCCGATCCCGGCCTCTAAGGCCCCACCACCGGCCTTGCCTCACCGGAGGCTCCGATTCAGGCCTCACTGGCCCCAGCACCGGGCTAACCCCTCAGCAGACTCCGATCCTGGCCTTGGAGGCCCCAGTACCAGCCTAACCCCTCGGCAGGCTCCAATCCCGGCCTCGAAGACCCTAGCACCGGCCTTGCCTCAGGGCATGATCCGATCCCGGCTTCATTGGCCCCAGCACCGGCCTAACCACTCGGCAGGCTCCGATACCGGCACCGGCCTTGCCTCACGACAGGCTCTAATCCAAGCTTTGCTGTGTCCGTCGCCGGCCTCACCCCTCGGCAGGCTCTAATCCGAGCACCATCTTCGCCCAACCATTTGTCCTATGTTCTCGAGGGTGCGTGGTAGTAGCATTCTGCCTCTGGGGTCATTACTTCAAAGGTTCCAGGTTTAATTCATCAGATCTCTGCCTCCCCTGAGTACTGGCCACTGCCATTGCCACTGCCTCCACCATTTCAAATCTTTCCCAAGCTCTTTTCCACTCTGAATGTTGTCCAGTCTTCCTAAGCTTGCGCGATGGTAGCGTTCGACCTTTGGTGTAATTTTTCCAAAAATAATAAGGTTGGTAGACTCCAATTTCTGCTTCTCCTGAATACAAGTCTCCACCATCAACGCGGAGACCGCTTTCAGTACCTCCTTTCTCCTTGGTCTCCGCTAAACTCTCTCTCCTTACAGGTGATGTCCAAGATTCTTAACAATGTAGAGAAGAAGCAGTCCTCCTTAGCGGGGAATTTTTCCAGTAATTCCAGTTCATTTGGATAAGTTTTGTCTGCATCTCCAGTATCCTGGCATACGCCACGGCCTCCTTGACCCCTCTCCGATATTTTCCTTTTTTCTTTTTCCTTTTTTACAGGGTCCTTCCGGGTGGAAAGGGGGTCGTCTAGGGGTGCCCCGCCAGCGCCTGCCCACCTGCCCAGGGTCGGGGCCAGAGGCCCGGACCACAGGGTCCTTCCAGGTGGGGAGGGGGTCGCCTAGGGGTACCCTGCCAGCACCTGCCTACCCGCCCAGGGTCGGGGCCAGAGGCTACATCCCCTGCCCTATTTCTTTTTATTCTTTATTTTGAAACAGGGTCTACTGAGTTGCATAGGGCCTCACTAAGTAGCTGAGGCTGTCTACAAACCACCATCCTCCATTCTCAGCCTCCCAAATGCTGGGATTATAAGCATGCACTACCAAGCCCTGCTACCCCAAAATTTCTTTTAATTAAACTCACTTATCACTGTATGTCTTTTCATGTAAATGATTTTGAATAGGACAGGAAAAGATGACAGATTTAAAAGAAGTTTCTGGAAGGATGATTAGTACGATTCCCAGAAGGCAATACACAGTGGTCAGTAGCCACAGGAGGTGTAGCAGTAGTCCTATGCCCCGCTGTTGAGTCTTGTTTACAGTGTTGTCCAGGGCAGACTTCAAGTTTTCTGACCTTGGGTTTCCAAACTGGTTAAAACTTTGAAAAAGGTTGTGTCCCATAGTATGATATAGTCTGTGTTTCTTTTTTTTTTTTTTTTTTTTTTGGTGGTTCTGGGGATGGAACCCAGGGGCATTTGATCTCTGAGCTACACCCCCTGCCCTATTTTTTATTATTTATTTTGAATCAGGGTCTCTAAGTAGCTGAGGCTGTCTGCGAACCACGGTGCCCTGCTGGTCCGTGTTTCTTATATTCATGATTCATGATACTATAGGTGACACTGTTAAACAAAGCTTACTGTTAAAGAATTAGTTTAGATTATTTAGGAGTTTGGATATAGGAAAAAGAATATAAAAATGTTTTGGCAAATTTCTAATGAATAATTTCTGAAGATTTTTTTTCTTTTCCTAAGGAATAAGTAGATCAGAAACGCATATATACTTTATAGTCCCCCCTTCCTTCTTCTTTTTCCATTCTCCCTTTTTTCTTTCCACTGGGAATTGAACCCAGAGCTTTGCTAATGCTAGGCAATTGTTCTACAACTGAGCTACATACTCAGCCTGGATTGTTGTAGCACTTTTTTGTTTTGTGGTACTGGGGATTGAACCCAGGGATGTTCTACTCCCAAGCTATACCCAGCCCTTTCTTTCTTTTCTTTGCTTTTATTTTGGTGGCACTGGAGATTGAACTCAGGGGAATTCTACCTTCAAGTTACACCCCCAACCCCATTTTATTTTTATATTTATTTATTTGATGGTACTAGGGATGGAACCCAAGGGCCTTCTACCTCCAGGATACACTCCCAGACCTATTTTATATTTTATTTGGAAACAGGGTCTCACTAAGTTGCTGAGAGCCTCACTAAGTAGCTGAGGCTGGCTTCGGACCTGTGCAATCCTCCTGTCTCAGCCTCCCAAGCGCGGGCATTACAAGCGTGTGCCGCCACGCCCAGCTTATTCTTTATTTTGAAACAGGGTCTCACTAAGTTGTGGAGGGCCTCATAAGGTTGCTGAGATTGGCTGTGAACCTGCAATTCTCCTTCCTCAGCCTCCCAAGTACTGGGATTACAAGCGTGTACCACCATGCCTAGCTTTCTATATTTTATTTTATTTTTTTGCGGGTCTGGGGATGGAACCCAGGGACATTCAACCTCCGAGCTACACCCCCTGCCCTATTTTTTATTCTTTTTATTCTTTTTTATTTTTTTAAGAAGTTTATTGGAAAGATAAAAATACAGAAAATAGAAATACAGCTCCATACCAGACTGGCATGGAGGGGTGACTCGAATGAATACACACTTATTCTTTTTATTTTGAAACTGGATCTCTGAGTTCCAGAGGGCCTCACTAAATAGCTGACTGAGGCTGTCCTTGAACTGCAGGTGTGCACCACCACGCCCGGCTTCTATATTTTATTTAGAAACAGGGATTGAACCTGTGATCTTCCTGTCTCAGCCTTCCAAGAAGTGGGATTACAAGTGTGCGACACCATGCCTGGCGGCTTTTTAATTCTTGAAATCAGATAATGTTAGCCCTGCAACTTTTTCCCCCTCTGCAGTATGGTCTTGCTGAGTTGCTCAGGCTGTCCTTAGTCCTCTGGACCAAAGGACTTACCCTGCCTCACTGTAGTTGGGACCATGGGCACTTGTGGTCAGCTGTCCATATTTCTGTATTTTCCACATCATATTGAACTTTGTTCTGGGATGCAGTTAAATTACTTGGAAACAGTTTGGTCTTTTAGTTGTTGCATTTATGATTTGTTAAGTAGGTGTGGAGCAGTGCTCAGTTTAGGGTTTGGTTATTTTCCATTATTAAGGCAAGATCTTTCTGTGTACTCTACCCAGTATACTATGCATTGTGAGTTTTACCAGTGTACTTGTTTAGGAACTAATTATTATTAATATTGTATGTCGTACTGGGAAATTGAACCTAGGGACATTCATTCTCTGAGCTATACCTCTATCCCTTTTTAATCTTTTTATTTTGGAACACGGAGGGTCTCACTAGGTTGTTGAGGGTCTTGCTCCTTGCTGGTCCTCAAGTTGACCCTGTGATCCTCTCGAGTCCTGGGGTTACAGGTGTGGGCCACCACGCCGGGCCCTGTGATTCTCATTGATTCCTTCCCTGGTGTCCCATCAGGAGTAGTGTGCATTGGTGGACGCTGCTCCAGGAGCACTGCAGCGCTCCAGCTTTCCTCCCTGTCCCCCTCTTCCCTGTTACTCTGTCCTCTAGTTGTTTCCTCTCCCTGGTCTCTCAGCTATCTCCTCAGCTCCGGGAGGCTTCCAGGCCCTGCCTCAGGTTCCCTTCCTGTACTGTCACCAGAAGACTCAAGGTAGTGAGAAGGGCTGGCGTCAGGGTATGCCTCCTTTATTTCCTGTCTCTTGGGGATCACTGCCCTTCAGCCTAATATCTGGTGTCCATAGTTAGGAACACTAATGTTTTCTGCGCTCATTGATTAATTTTTTTTCCCTATAGTAGGCTAAATCTTAGCAAGAAGCAGAAATTCCAGTTCTTCTGGGTATGGTGGTGCATGCTTGTAATTCTAGTACTTGGGAGGCAAAAGCGGAGGATTGTAGGTTTGAGGCTAGCCTCAACAACTTAGCAAGACCCTCGGCAACTTAGTGAGACCCTGTTTCAAAATAAAAAATTAAACAAGGTTAGAGGTATAGCTCAGAGGTAGAATGCCTCTGGGTTCAAACCCTAGTACCAAAAAAAAAAAAAAAAATCAAGTTCCAGTTTTGTTTTAAAAAATGAATTAAGGCTTGGCGTTGTGGCGCGTGCCTGTCATCCTTGTGCTTGGGAGGCTGAGACCAGAAGATTGAGGCCAGCTAAGACATGCAGCAACTTAGACCCTTTCAAAGAAAAAAAAAAAAAAAAGAATTAATTAACTAATGGCACTGGGGATTGAACTTGAGTTTGCTACCTTTGAGCTACACTCCTGGCCCTATTTTACTATTCTTATTATTTTACCTCCAAGCTGTACTCCCAGCCCTTTTTAATTTTATTTTGAAAATGGGTCTAACAATGTTGAGGCTGTCCTTGAACCTGTGATCCTCCTGTCTCATCCTCCCAAGTACTGGATTACTGGGTGTGTGTCACCACGTGGGCCCAGCTTGTTTTAAATATTTTCCATCCAGGAGTAAAGTACACGGGATGACTGGTGTGGCTGGCTACACACCTTTTCATAGATACACACATTCCTAAGGCTGTAACTTAGGTTCAGGTAGAGAAACGTCTAGTACTCCCCCTGGTTTCCTTGTGCCTCCTAGTCATTACCGCCTTCCTTCCGTAGGTAGTCACAATTCTGATGTCTAGTTCCACTTACTAGTTTTGCCTTGTCTTGATATCCTTCTATCAAACATTTGGGTCATTCCTAGGTTTTGCCTACTGTGAGTAAACCTGTTATGAACATTCATGGAACATTCTATGCTAGGAGGCTTTTGATGTATTTAAGGGCTCTTTTCTTGTGAATAATATCCGAAAGTAAAATTGCTGATTCAGATGGTGGGAAAAAATTATTTTTATGGGTGTCGTCAGTTTTCCAAAGTACTTGAACTGGTTTTCATTTCTTCTGTTAATATATGAGAATTCTAACTAGTGTTTGGTGACACAAGCCTCTAATTCCAGGACTTGGAGGCTGCGATGGAAAGACCCCAGTTCAGGGCCAGCCTCACAACTTAGTAAAAGCCTGTCTCAAAAATAAAAAGGGAGGGCTGGTAGTAGAGCACCCTTGGGTTCAGTGCCCAGTACAACACATTAAAAAGTATGAGAATCCTAGTTGTGCTGTGTTTTCAAAGAGACTTGGTATCTTTAGTCTTTTGAATTTTAGTCATTAAGGTATCACATAGTAGACCACAGCTTAATACTTCAGTTGGGTAGCATGAGGGTTGAGGTGACCAGCTGTCCTTATTTGCTTGAGACTGAGGGGTTCTTTTAGTTTTAAAACCAGGGGCATTCAGCCTAGTGAAGCTGTCAGCTGATTTAGTCAGCCAGATGTGGTGGTAATTGCAGGACATTTGGAGTTACCCCAAGCCTAAGTATAGATAAGGACTGAACACCCTCAGTTTGAAGTTCTGAGAAGGCCCACGCCTACGACCAACCCCTTTCCCTTTCAGGTTTAGCATAAGCATGCTTCCTCAGAGGAGCCTCTGTGGCTTCCTCAAGCGGTGCTAGCTTCTTCTGTCCTGCTCTGGCGCACTCTACCGCATTTACAATACTTACTGCTCTAGAAAGTATATTTCATGTATTCTTTGGAATCCAGTGTGTTTGAACTAAAATCTAAGTCTTCACATTGGTAGGCATGTCAATAAATCTTTTCGTACAGGAGTTCTGATGAAATGTGTGGCAGAGAACATTTTTAGGTTTATAACCATGAAGGTTTAGATTTCAATGGTAGTTGGAAGCTATTGAAAGCTGTTTATCAATGTGGGGAAGAAATTTGAGTTGTGTTTTAGAAAGATGCCTGCAGCTCTATTGGCAGTGAACTAGAGAGGATGATTCTCTAGTTCTTTTATTTTGTTTCTTAAGTTTTGCAATTGGTAACAAATGGAAAATTGCATGGTGGCAGTGTTAAGGCTGTACAGCATTCCAGATGGACTTTGAATTTATTATAAGATTGGGTAGCCTTTGCCATGTGCAGTTCTTTGAATAAATGTAAAGCAGAAATAGCTTAAATTTCTGATGGGATCCTAACTTGCTGTAAAACAACCTCTGAGTCATTGTATCTCACAGTGTGAAGATAAGTTGTTTTTTTTTGTGTGTGTGTGGTTCTGGGAATTGAACCCAGAGGCATTCTACTTCAAAGCTACACCCCAGCCTGATTTTATTTCTTATTGGAAACAAGGTCTTGCTAGGTTGTTGAGAGCCTTGCTAAATTGCTACGGCTGGCTTTGAACCTGTGATTCTCCTGTCTAAGCTTCCCAAGTACTGGGATTACAAGTGTGCACCACATGCTAAGATTTGAACTAAAATCTAAGTCTTTTTTAACAGTGTTAGCTGTCCCAATGAACATGGGTTTTCTTTCCATTGATAGACATCTTCAATATCTGTTGGTGATGCTTTGTAGTTCTATAGCTTGTACGTTTTTTCTTTTGTTAAGTGTATTTCTTTCTTTCTTTATTTTTTTGGTACTAGAGATTGAACCCAGGGGCATTCTACCTCAGCGCTACACTCCCCCCCCCCAGCCCTATTTTTTATTCTTTAATTTGAAACAGGGTCTCACTAAGTTGTGGAGGGCCTAAGTAGGTACGAACCTATGATCCTCCTTTCTCAGCCTCCCAAGTACTGGGATTACAAGCATGTGCCACCATGGCCAGCAATGGGCAACTTTTTTGTGTATGTGGTACTGGGGATGGAACCCAGGTGTATTCTACTCTGAGATATACCCCCCAGCCCTATTTTTTATTCTTTATTTTGAAACAAAATCTCACTAAGTTGCAGAGGGCCTTACCAAGTATCTGAGGCTGTCCTTGAACCGCTTTCTTACTAAGTAGCTGAGGCTGTGATCCTCTCCTCTTGTCTCAGCCTCCTAAGTACTGGGATTACAAGCGTGTGCCACCACTCCTGGTTTACAGACAACTTTCTTTTTTTGGTGGTACTGGGGGTGGAACCCAGAGGCTTTGTACCCAGAGGTACCTCTGGGCTATACTCCCAGACCTATTTCATATTTATTTGGAAACAGGGTCTCACTAAGTAGCTGAGGCTGGCTTTGAACCTGTGTGATCCTCCTGTCTTGCCTCCCAAGTGCGGGGATGACAAGGGGATTACAAGCGTGCGGCACAACGCCTGGCACAGACAACTTTTTTTTTTTATCACCTGCTTTTCTCTATAGTTTGTAACATCTAACCTTATAGCTGTAGGTACTATTTTCATTAGAGTCCTAAGGGTGTTTGAAAATAACCAGTGGAAGACTACCTTTCCCTGCTGCTTATACTCAAACTAATACGAATGAGTGGTCAGTAAGTGTCTGGAATCAGTAATGAGCTTTGTCTTTTGTTGCTCAGTTACTTTAATTCATTAGTCACTTCTCTGTCAAAACTCAGTCTCTAAAACTGCCCGAGTCTCTGGTTGTAACCTGCTGCTGAGACTCTGGTCCCCTTGTGCCAGAGCTAGTTCCGTGGTTGCTGCAGGACTGCAGACCACCAGCTAGTGACAGATCGTCTGACTCCTCCTTCCCGCACAGGTACTTGCCTCATCCCATCTCTTCCTAGCCCGCCTGTGGGAATAGCTTCATGGAATGCCTATGACCTTGGCTTCATTCTTTCTCATCTTGCAGCCTAAGACTTTGTGTGTGTGTGTGTGTGTGTGTGTGTGTGTGTGTGTGTGTGTGTGTGTGTGCGCGCGCGCGCGCGTGCGTGCGCGCTTTACTGGGGATTCAACCCAGGGGCATTCTGCCTCTGAGTCCTATTTTATTTTTAGTTTTGAAACAGAGTCTCACTAGGTTGATGAATGTCTTACTATTTGCTGAGGCTATTCTCAAACCTGCAGTCCTCCTGTGTCACCCTCCCAAGTACTGAGATTACAAGTGTGTGCCACCACACCTGGCTAGCACAGAACTTTAAAATGTGTGGGAGCCTTGCTGGATCACACATTACATGGCAAATACAGATGGCTAAAACAGAAGATCTAAGTGTAGCAACACCTCTCTCTCTCTCTCTCTCCCCAGCTCCTTCTCTCTCTCTGTCTCTGTCTCTCTCTGTCTCTGTCTCTCTCTCTTTCTCTCTCAGTTTGGTCATGGGAATTGAACCCAGGCACATTCCTTTGAGTTATACCCACAGTCTTCTTTTTTAATATTGAAACAGGGTTGCTAAGTTGCTGCAGGCCTTGCTAACTTGCTGAGGCCAGCCTTGAACCTGCCATCCTCCCATCTCAGCCTCAAGTACTGGGATTACAGGCAAGTGCCACCACACCTGACTCAATATATGTCATCTTTGCTGGTGATAATTATACTTGGTCTTTTAAATTTTTCCTTGTCCAGATGGTAATTTTTGCTATTATTGTTCAGTGTTTTAAAGGTGTTGGTGCCTTGAGAATTATTCCTGTTTAGAAGCAAGTACAAATTAGTAGAAATATGTAAATGGGTCTCTTTTTTTTTTTTTTACGGCATTGGGGATTGAACCCAGGGCATTCTACCAGCGAGCTATGTCCCAGCCTTATTTTTTTTTATTTTTTATTTTGAAACAGGGTCTTACTAAGTTGCAAAGGGCCTCACTAAGTAGTTGAGGCTGGCTGTGAATCTGCAGTCCTCCTGTCTCAGCCTCCTGAATGCTGGGATTACAATGTGCGACACCAAGTTCGGCTCGTCTCAGTTGTTTAGAACTTGCTTAGTATGCCCAAGGCCCTGGGTTCAATGCCTAGCACCACAAAAACAGAGGAAGGGGATGGGGGAGAAAAGAAAATAAAATTTGTTTTTGTTACTATTATTTGTAATGCTTATTGATATTTTAGCTCTGTAGGGTGCACATTAGAATTCTACTTACTCTGCTATTCAGAACAATTTGTCAAATTCTAATTAGAATATAATTTTGTATGTGATATTTGCTAGTGCTAATAGTGCCAATGCAGCAATAACTTTATTGATCTACACTGGTGAAATGTTATTAGACTTGCAAGTAAATGGTTCCTTTAGTGTTGTATTTCTTTTGGGTAGTTCATTATTTAAAAAAAAAAAAAAGAGCGTTGAGAGAATCTTACATTGCCTTATCCTTTTTTTTTTTTTTTTTTTTTTTTTTGGTGAAACTCAGGATTAAGCCGAGGTCTGCTCTGCTTCCCCCAGCCTTGTTTTATATTTTGAAACAGTGTCTCACTAAATTGTGGAGGGCCTAAGTTGCTGAGGAGAGCTACAAACCTGTGATTCTCTAGTGTGGGGGTGTTTGAAAGTAAGAAAGATCTGATAGTCCATTCAACTAACAAAATAATTAAACTAGGGAATTATATTTGATAAAAATCTCTTTTGTGGTCTTGGGTCCTGACATAAAAATTACAAGATGAGCACGCTTGTAATCCCAGCATTTAGGAGGCTGAGACTGGAAGATTGTGGTTCGCGGACAGCCTCAGCTACAGTATAGTGAGGCCCTCCACAACTTAGTGAGACCCGGTTTCAAAATAAAGAATAAAAAAAATAGGGCAGAGGATGTAGCTTGGAGGTCAAATGCCCCTGGGTTCCATCCCCAAATCCACACACACACACACACACACACACACACATACATACATACAAGAAAGCTGGGCATGGTGGTGAACACCTATAATCCTGATACTTAGGGGGCTGAGACAGGAGGATTGCAGGTTCGAGACCAGCTTTAGCAAGTAGTGAGACTCTCATCAACCTGGTGAGACAGTTTCCAAATAAGAATTAAAATTGGAGCCAGGCATAATGGCACATGCTTGTAATCCCAGCATTTGGGAGGCTGAGACAGGAGGATTGAGGTTCGCAGATAACCTCAGCTACTTAGTGAGGCCCTTTGCAACTCAGTGAGTCCCTGTTTCAAAATAAAGAATAAAAAAATGGGGCTGGGGGTGTAGCTCAGAGGTAAAATGTCCTTAGGTTATTAGCACCTCCAGTACCACAAATAAATAAAAAATAAAAAATAAAATCAGGCTAGAGGTATAGCTTGAAGGCAGAATGCCTCTGGGTTCAATCCCTAGTACCCCTCCCCCCACATACACACGAGAAAGAGAAATATGCTTTTTTGTGTGTGGCATTCATTGATGTTTGAAAATTAAGGCCTCCAAAGCATGGCCACACGTTCAGGTTTTGGGGTCTGTTCTCTGTGAAGAGCCAGCCCACCCCTCCTATTTTATTTAGTGCCAACTCACTCTTTGGAGTTCTTATCGCTCCCATATATACAGTCTGCTCCAGGTGAGACTGCAAAGATGTGAGCCTCTAGAGGTAGAGTGTGTGTGTGTGTGTGTGTGTGTGT